>NW_021249252.1:0-21310 GCF_002162155.2 Triticum dicoccoides | reverse complement strand
AACAAATTGTGTTCTACTCGTGCATAGAGAACTATGCATAGACCTAGCTCATGATGCCACTGTTGGGGAACGTTGCAGAAAACAAAAATTTTCCTATGGTTTCACCAAGATCCATCTATGAGTTCATCTAGCAATGAGTGATCGGATTGCATCTACATACCTTTGTAGATCACGCGCGGAAGCGTTCAAAGAACGGGGATGAGGAAGTCGTACTCGACGTGATCCAAATCACCGGAGATCCTAGCGCCGAACGGACGGCACCTCCGTGTTCAACACATGTACGGTCAGCGTGACGTCTCCTTCTTCTTGATCCAGCAAAGGGCAAGGAGAAGTTGAGGAAGATGGCTCTAGCAGCAGCACGACGGCGTGGTGGTGATGGAGCTGCAGTACTCCGGCAGGGCTTCGCCAAGCTCTATGGAGGAGGAGGATGTGTTGGAGAGGGAGAGGGAGGCACCAAAGGCAAAGGTGAGAGGTCCTCCATCCCCCCCCCCACTATATATAGGGGGGCCTAAGGGGGAGCTCCGGCCCTAGGAGATGCAATCTCCTAGGGAGGCGGCGGCCAAGGGGTGGGGGGCTTGCCCCCCAAGCAAGGGGGCGCCCCCTTTAGGGTTTCCCCCCACCCTAGGCGCATGGGCCCTAGGGGAAGTGGCGCCCAGCCCACTTTGGGCTGGATCCCTTCCCACTTCAGCCCATGGGGCCCTCTGGGATAGGTGGCCCCACCCAGTGGACCCCCGGGACCCTTCTGGTGGTCCCGGTACAATACCGGTGACCCCAAAACTTGTCCCGATGGCCGAAATAGCACTTCCTATATATAATTCTTTACCTCCGGACCTTTCCGGAACTCCTCGTAACATCCGGGATCTCATCCGGGACTCCGAACAACATTCTGGTTACTGCATATACATATCCCTACAACCCTAGCGTCACCGAACCTTAAGTGTGTAGACCCTACGGGTTCGGGAGACATGTAGACATAACCAAGATTGCTCTCCGGTCAATAACCAACAGCGGGATCTGGATACCCATGTTAGCTCCCACATGCTCCTCGATGATCTCATCGGATGAACCATGATGTCGAGGATTCAAGCAACCCCGTATACAATTCCCTTCGTTAATCGGTATGTTACTTGCCCGAGATTCGATCGTCGGTATCCCAATACCTCGTTCAATCTCGTTACCGGCAAGTCACTTTACTTGTACCGTAATGCATGATCCCGTGACCAGACACTTGGTCACTTTGAGCTCATAATGATGATGCATTACCGAGTGGGCCCAGTGATACCTCTCCGTCATATGGAGTGACAAATCCCAGTCTTGATCCGTGTCAACCCAACAGACACTTTTGGAGATACCCGTAGTATACATTTATAGTCACCCAGTTATGTTGTGACATTTGGTATACCCAAAGCACTCCTATGGCATCCGGGAGTTACACGATCTCATGGTCTAAGCAAAGGATACTTGACATTGGAAAACTCTAGCAAACGAACTATACGATCTTGTGCTATGTTTAGGATTGGGTCTTCTCCATCACATCATTCTCCTAATGATGTGATCTCGTTATGAATCACATCCAATGTCCATAGTCAGGAAACCATGACTATCTGTTGATCAACGAGCTAGTCAACTAGAGGCTTACTAGGGACATGTTGGTGTCTAAGTATTCACACATGTATTACGATTTCCGGATAACACAATTAAAGCATGAATAAAAGACAATTATCATGAACAAGGAAATATAATAATAATCCTTTTATTATTGCCTCTAGGGCATATTTCCAACAGAAACACCCCCATTTACATCCCTGGACATCGGCTTCTCTCTCTCCCTCAACCTCCCTCCTCACTCCAGTGGCTCCCCAGGGCATCCAAGGCCATAGCCCACTTCTTTACTCCCCCCTAGAGCTACAAGACACCTTTGGCCGCACCCATTTTGCATAGAAAATGGCCATGACGGCCATTTGGGCGCTCTGGAGCGCGCTACAGTGCGCTCCCACACTGTAGCCGCCCCCTGCCAAGCACCTTCGTCCACCTCGGCTCTCCCCCTCACGCCAGCCGATGCTCCTCGACGTCCGCAGCACGACACGCCTCTGTCCCCCTCCTCTTTCTCCCTCCTCTCGCCCCAGCTCGCACGCGCGATGACCGCCCGAGCGCACCAGTAAGCATGCTCACACGTGCGGTGCCTCTAGCCCCTCCCGCTCCCTCTCTCTTCTTTCCCTCGCTCTGGACCGAACCCACGAGCACCCCAGACATGCCCACGCAGCCCTCGTAACCCATAGCAACAACAACGACCTCCCCGGCGCACGGGTCTACGGTGAGCCGTGGCTCGCCTACTTAAAGGCCTCCCCGAGCCTCTCCCTCACCACCACTCGCTCCTAACGACTCCAAATCGGCCCCCTGTGCCCTCAGCTCTCCTCCCGGAGCACCCAATCTCGAGATCGAGCTCGACCTCCGCCGCTTCGGGTTGCCATCGATCTTGGGGTACATGCTCTCTCCGCCTCTTCTATCTCTCGATATGGAACCGCCACACCTCCCTAACCATTTACCCTCTATTTCCCCTCTCTATTGTAGCCGGAATTGACCGGGGCAAGCACCTCCCAAAGCTCTGCCGCCAGCTTCCTCGTCGCTGGCGAACCCCTGCACCCCGGTGACCAACTCCACCTCCACCCGAACGGGGACTCCGTCCTGAGCATGTCGGTGCCCTCAGATCCCCTCGCCGTTGACCACATCGGCGCCGGTGAGCTCGCCGCCCTCTCTGGCCCGACGTTGACAACGACGGCTGTGGGGCCATCCGTCAGCCTCACATCCTGTCGTGTGGGTCCCACACGTCAGGTTTAAAACACACGCACGCGCGCACCGGTTTGCTGCGTTGGCTGGAGGCATATTTCCGAAATACGCCTTCAAGAGGTAGCAAGAAGGATTTCTGGCGCCGTTGCCAGGGAGATCTACGTCAAGTCAAGCCATACCATGTACCCATCATAAACTCTTCTCCCTTGCATTACATTATTCGCCATTCGCCTCTCGTTTTCCTCTCCCCCCACTTCTAAAATGATTTTCAAAAACCTTTGCCTTTTCTTCGCCCCTCTTCCGTTCGTCTCTTTTCGCTTTCTTCTTGTGTGCTTGTGTGTTGGATTGATTGCTTGTCAGGATGGCTCATGATAATACTAAATTGTGTGACTTTTCCAACACCAACAACAATGATTTTATTAGCACTTCGATTGCTCCTACTACTAATTCTGAATCTTGTGAAACTAATGCCGCTTTGCTGAATCTTGTTATGAAAGATCAATTTTCTGGCCCTCCTAGTGAAGATGCCGCATCCCATCTAAACAATTTCATTGATTTGTGCGATATGCAAAAGAAGAAAAATGTGGATAATGATATTGTTAAACAGAAGCTATTTCCATTTACGCTAGAGATCGTGCTAAAACTTGGTTCTCATCTTTACCTAAAAATATTATTGATTTATGGAATAAGTGTAAAGATGCTTTTATCTCTAAGTATTTTCCTCCCACTAAGATCATCTCCCTTAGGAACGATATTATGAATTTTAAGCAACTTGATCATGAGCATGTTGCACAAGCTTGGGAGAGGATGAAATTAATGATACGTAATTTCCCTACACATAGTTTGAATTTGTGCATGATCATACAAATTTTTTATGCCGGATTGAATTTTGCTTCTAGAAATCTTTTATATTCGGCTGCGGGAGGCACTTTTACGGAAATCACTTTAGGAGAAATTACTAAACTCCTAGATAATATTATGGTTAATTATTATCAATGGCACACCGAAAGGTCCACTAGTAAAAAGGTTCATGCGATTGAAGAGATTAATGTTTTGAGTGGAAAGATGGATGAACTTATGAAATTATTTGCTAATAAAAGTGTTTATTTTGATCCTAATGATATGCCTTTGCCCACTTTGGTTGAGAATAATAATGAATCTATTGATGTGAATTTTGTTGGTAGGAACAATTTTGGTAACAACGCGTATAGAGGCTATTTTAATTCTAGGCCGTTTCCTAGTAATTCTTCTAATATTTATGGTAATTCCTACTACAACTCTTATGGAAATTTTAATAATATGCCCTCTGATTTTGAGAATAGTGTTAAATAATTTATGAGTTCGCAAAAGAATTTCAATGCTTTGATTGAAGAAAAATTGCTTAAAATTGATGAATTGGCTAGGAACGTGGATATAATTTCTCTTGATGTTGATTCTTTGAAACTTAGATCTATTCCACCTAAGCATGATATCAATGAGTCTCTCAAGGCCATGAGAATTTCCATTGATGAGTGCAAAGAAAGAACCGCTAAGATGCATGCTAAAAAAGATTGGTTTGTAAAAGCACATACTTCTAGTTTTCATGATAATAATGATGAAGATCTAAAAGTGATTGATGTGACTCCTATTAAATCTTTGTTTTCCAATATGAATCTTGATAAAGATGGGACTGGAGATGAGTCAACTTTAGTTAAAAGGCGTCCCAATGATTCAGAGTTTTAGATCTAGAAGCAAAAATTGATAAAAGTGGGATTGAAGAAGTCAAAACTTTAAGTAGCAATGAACCCACTATTTTGGATTTCATGGAATTTAATTATGATAATTGTTCTTTAATAGATTGTATTTTTGTGTTGCAATCTGCGTGAAATTCTCCTCATGCTTATAATCAAGACAAAGCTTTTACTAAACATATCATTGATGCTATGATGCAATCTTTTGAAGAAAAGTTTGAATTCGAAGTTTCTATCCCTAGAAAACTTTATGATGAGTGGGAACCTACTATTAAGATTAAAATTAAAGATTATGAATGCTATGTTTTCCGTGATTTGGGTGCTAGTGTTTCATGATTCCAAAAACTTTGTGTGATGTGCTAGGTTTCCATGAATTTGATGATTGTTCTTTAAATTTGCATCTTGCGGATTCCACCATTAAGAAACCTATGAGAAGGATTAATGATGTTCTTATTGTTGCAAATAGGAATAATGTGCCTGTAGATTTCATTGTTCTTGATATAGATTGCAATTCTACATGTCCTATTATTCTTGGTAGACCTTTCCTTAGAACGACTGGTGCAATTATTAACATGAAAGAAGGAAACATTAGATTCCAATTTCTATTAAGGAAGGATATGTAACACTTTCCTAGGAAGAAAATTAAATCGCCTTATGAATCCATTATGAGAGCCACTTATGGATTGCATACCAAAGATGACAATACCTAGATCTATTCGTGTTTTTATGCCTAGCTAGGGGCGTTAAACGATAGCGCTTGTTGGGAGGGAACCCAATTTTATTTTTTTATTTAATTTTTGCTCATGTTTAGTAATAAATAATCTATCTAGCCTCTGGTTAGATGTGGTTTTAAGTTTTAGTTAGTGTTTGTGCCAAGTAGAACCTTTGGGAAGACTTGGCTAAACTCAATGCGATCTTGCTATAAAAAACAAAACCTTTTGCGCTCACGAGAATAGCTGTCATTTTTTTTATAGAAGAGTGCTCTTAGGTTGATTGTTTTTGAATAAATTAATAGACAAATTGCCAGGGAAACTGATCCATGAGCACCCATGGGACTTGGCGGACCGAGCCCCTTTCGGTTCGGCGGGGGCGGAGATCACGCAAAGAGCAGATCGAGGCGAGGCACACGAGCAGTTTACCCAGGTTCGGGCCGCACGGATGCGTAAAACCCTACTCCTGCTTTGTGGATTGTATTGGGTTCTTGCTCGGGAGCGCAGAGTGCTACAGTACACCCCAGCTGCTAGCGAGAACGAGCGTGAATGAGTGTCCTCCCCCCCTCTACGTTGCACATGGGCCTCCTTTTATATGCTCAAGGGGTCACCGATAGGTGGCAACGTAGACAAAAGGGCAAAAATGGAAAAGTGGTGGTTGGTACAACTACTTGTACAGTGTATCATACCTAACCCTGACGGCAGGGGACAAGGGCATTAAATGCCCGTCTGCCTTGCCCAAACAGTGCAAAAGTGACTGCCAGGGACGCCACCGTTCGCCACGATGGCTATCTTGTCAACGCCGCTTGCCACCACGTACCCCTAGCTGCACAGCCCTCCGCCACGTATGCCTGGAAGGGTCCCAAAGCGACACGTTGGCGGGTGTGCTGGAGCACGGGCACGGAGTGGGGGCTCGCCGCGGCAAGCACCTTGCCGCGGTTGTTGTCTTGTCGCGTCCGGGAGCTCGCCGCTCACCGGGCCTTGCCGGGACGCTTGGCGTGTCGCGGCAAGTTTCCTTGATACGCCCGTGTTGGCCTTCCCAGCAAGCTCCTCTTGCCGGGGTCTTGTCTCCTTCCCAGCAAGCTCCTCTTGCCGGGGTCTTGGCTTAAATACTTTGTTCTTGAATGGCTCCAAAGTAGCCACGGAGGATCTTGGCGGTCACCCGGCAAGCCTTGCCGCGGGATGCTGCGACTGCCCGTGTACAAGTTCGGGATACTAGGGTACCCCTACTCTAGTACACCGACAGGAGCCCCCGGGCCTGGGCCAGACACGGTGCCGAGCGCTGTTGGGCCAGGCCCAAAACAATGCACGGGCACGCGCGGCCTAGGTTACGCCGTATCCTTCTCCGCATCCACCGCGCCCTCCCCGAACGGCACACGTCGAGCGCGGCGTCGTGCGTGACGTGGGCGGCGTGCGCGGGGCTAAGCCCCGCGTGCATGCGTCACGTCGTGAAAAAGGGGACGGTTCGCGTTCCCCCCATAAACGGAGGAGGCATGGTTCATTTACTGGACGGGGCCGATGCGCGGTTTTCGAGGCGTCCACTCCCCACAATCACGGGGTGGGGCGAGGCCGACTCATCCGTCGCCTCGGTCCTGCATGCCTACCACGCGGCTCCCATGCGCTTGGGGTCGCGGACTGTAGAGGCGGGAAACTAGGCCGTCGCGGGTCGAGGCAGCGGGTCGGCCCCAACTCCATGCTCTTCCCGTGTCTTGATTCGCTGAGCGGGGCGGCCGAGCCCCCACCTTGCTCCTTTATAAAGAGTGGGAGGGGAGGACAGAAGCCCGCATTCTCTCATCTCCTCCTTCCTTCAGCTTCTGCTCCCCTTTCTCTCATTCACCACGGAGAAAGGGAACCCTGGCCCTTCATTGGTGGCGGCGAGGGTCGCCACCAGACAGTGCATCCCTCCCTCTCCCGCGCCCGTGGTGGTAGAGCCAGCCGTAAGGGGAAGAGGGACGGGGCGAGGTCGTGGATGAGGTCGAGGACGAGGTCGAGGACGAGGTCGAGGACGAGGTCGAGGCGCTCGGGGAAGAGGTGGACGGGGCGGCGCGCTGGCTTTGCCTCCGCCAGTGGTTCCTCTTCCCACGGCGGTCCATATTGGGGACGACCCTTGCGAGTTCTTCGTCAGGCTGCGCCGGGCGCCTCGTCGTCGCCTCCGACTCCCACCTCCGTTTGCAAGCGCGATGGAGTTGGACCCGCCCGAGAACTGAGACTGCACATGAGGGGCCGTGGGATCAGCGGCACGCGAGTCCGCGTTGAATTCCCAGCCCCTAATGTGATGTATCTTGGTCGAGGGTGGAAGACGTTTTCTCGTATCCACAGCCTGATGGAGGGGTTCACCCTCCATTTTAAGTTGATGGAGGGCGATCTCCTCTCCGTCAAGGTCTTCGGGTGCTTCGGCACTCGGGCAAAGTGCTGCGTGGACAGCTCCTCCGATAGTGAAGGCTCCTCCTCGAGCGAGAGTGACGAGGAGGGGAGCGACAGCGACGATGAGGGTAGCGGGCGGCGGGATGACGGGTCCGACTAGGTGTCGGGCGCCGCTCCGTGCGGCACCGGCGACCCCATCATCCGTGTCGCCGGCTCCTTGAACTCCCCGGGGTCGTCTCCTTGGGCGGCTGGCGTAGGGAGGCTGCAGAAGAGGAAGAGGGCTGGCGGCAAGGCCGTCAAGTCGGAGTACGAGGGCGTGGTGCCCTCAACAGCGTGCTGATGTCCCGCCGCCTCGTCTTCGAGCCCCGCTTCCGGCGCCGCCATCACCGTCCAGCCTTCGGACGGTCCCCGGGATGTTCTCTTGGTGTCTTCTGGCACCCGTAGCTCGCCTAGGCGCCCCTTTTGCCCTTTTCGCCTCCTTGACCTACCTCCTGAAGAGAGGGACAAGAAAGGGATTACGGGCATCTTATCTTTTTAATTTGTAAGCCTTCGGGCCTTAGCTGCATTTAAAACTTGTAATCCTCTCTTTCATGTTTTTCATCCTCTATGGACTGTACCTGAGTGGAATGTTTTTTTTAATGAAAAGGGGATGCTTGCAGGGTCATTTGTCTCGCGGGTAGAACCCACGTCAAGGAGCAAATCCTTGGTATCTTTCAGATAGACACTTCTTCTCCCGGTAACAGGCCCTGCCGTATTCCCACGTCACCGACCTTCCTCACGCTTTTGACAGAGGCGGGGACGAGGCGGGTGCGGCCTCCTCGTTTCATCCCTTTGCTACCGCGACTACAACCCAACTTGGCCCCAGGAACGAGCCCCAGGGCCTAGAGTTTAAGGGAGCACGATAGTTTTCAGGAAGAAACGAGGTTTCGTATTCCCCAGTCCATATGAGAATGCATGATGAGGGACGAAAAACTTATCTGAGATTGCAGCCCCAGGCAACTCTGGCTTGCCGTGGGTGAATCTTGGTACTTGCAGCCCCCGGCAACACTGGCTTGCCGGGGTCCAGATGCCGGTGCGTCCTTCTTCTCCTTTTCGCCCTCAAGCGGTCTGGCCAGGATATGCGAGCCCTGCGAACCAAGGGAAACGAAAAAAGGCAAAGGGACGCACACTCGACCTCTAAGCTAGGGGTTAGCCGCTGCTAAGCACTATCAACCCTAACCAAGGACGAGACTCGACCTAGCATGCATGCTATAACCCAGGGCGCCAGCGCTTCATTTACTTGTGCTCAGGGTCTGCGCCTGGCTTTGTACAAAGGATTACATGCAACAGCGACAAGACTTGTACAAAAGGGTGGTTGCCGGACAGGGTCTGACAACCGCGCCTTACGGGTAAAACTTACGAAGATGCTCAATGTTCCAGGCGTTGCTCACTGGTATGCCATCTTCGGTCTCGAGGCGGACAGTGGCAGGCCTAGTGACTCGTTTCACCCGGTAAGGGCCTTCCCACTTCGGCGTCAACTTATTGGAATTCTTGGCGGATTGAACGCGCCGAAGAACAAGGTCGCCTTCCTCGAAACTTCTGGCGTTAACCTTGCGGCTATGGTAGCGGCGCAAAGCTTGCTGGTAGCGAGAAGCTCGCACAGCAACCTGAAGACGGTCTTCCTCAAGGAGCAGCGCGTCATCTTGCCGCAGCTGCTCTTGCTCAAGCTCATCATAAGCAAGCACTCGAGGTGACCCGTATACAAGTTCCGTGGGGGTAACTGCTTCTGCTCCATAGACTAGAGCAAAAGGTGTCTGGCCAGTGGCTCGATTTGGCGTCGTCCTGATCGACCAAAGAGCCACCGGCAGCTCCTCGATCCAGTTTCTTCCGCACTTGTGCAGCCTATCGAAAGTTCTGGTCTTGAGCCCGCGCAGCACTTCAGCATTTGCCCTCTCCGCTTGACCGTTGCTTCTCGGGTGAGCAACAGAAGCGAAGCAGACCTTGGCGCCAAGATCTTGGACGTACTGCATGAAGGTGCGGCTCGTGAATTGCGTACCGTTGTCGGTGATGACCCTGTTAGGGACACCGAAGTGGCAATCAATCGACCTGAAGAACTTGACTGCTGACTGTGCTGTGACCTTCCTCACTGGTTCCACTTCCGGCCACTTTGTGAATTTGTCGATTGCAACGTACAAGTACTCAAAGCCCCCGACAGCTCGGGGAAAGGGGCCGAGGATATCGAGCCCCCAGACCGAAAATGGCCAGGATAAAGGGATCGTCTGGAGAGCTTGAGCTGGCTGATGTATCTGCTTGGAATGGAACTGGCATGCTTCACACTTGGTTACTTTTGCAGTTGCATCCTGGAGGGCTGTCGGCCAGAAGAAGCCTTGCCGGAATGCTTTGCCGGCAAGTGCTCTTGCGCCAATGTGGTGACCACATATGCCTCCATGTATCTCTGCCAACAGCTTCTGTCCATCTTCCCGGGGAATACACTTCAATTTCACACCGTTGAGTCTTCTTCTGTACAGTGTCTGATCGACAAACTAGTACATACTTGACTGCCGGGCTACTCTTTCCGCTTCTTCTTGCTCTTCGGGAAGTTCTCCTGTCTGAAGGAAACGGACAATTTGCTGTGCCCATGCTGGAGCTTGTGGCTCGACAACAAGGACTAACGGCATATCTGTTGCTGCGGGAACATCCGCTTCTACGGCGAGAGCCTGCGGCCCTGTCGGAGCTTGACGTTCCCCGGCAAGTTTGCCGGGGCAAAACTTGTCGGGAGCCTCTGCTTCAACGGAACGAAGCCTAGGGCTTGCCGGAGCAGGACGTTCCCCGACAAGCTTGCCAGAGCAAAACTTGTCGGGAGTCTCTGCTTCAACGGAACTAACACTAAGGCTTGCCGGAGCAGACTGCTCCTCAGCACTCTTGGTGTTGATCTTGGGGACCTTCTTGGCGGCGGCTTCGGGAAGCTCTGCCGGAGAGTAGTCACCAGAAACCAACTTCCTCTTCTTGCTCTGTCCAGTTGATGGAGTCACGGACGGTTGAGTCAGCTTGAGCACAAAGATCCCTGGTTCCACAGGTAACTTAAGTGCGGCGCACTTTGACAGGCCATCGGTAATGTCATTCTCGGCTCTCGGAACATGCTCCATCTGCAGGCCGTCAAAGTGCTCTTCTAGCTTTCTCACTTCGTCGATGTAGGCTTCCATCAATGGACTCTGATAGTTCTTGTTTACTTGGCGGACGACAAGCTGTGAGTCACCCCTGACAATGAGCTTCTTAATCCCAAGGTCTACCGCGATGGTGAGACCGGCAAGCAAGCCTTCATACTCTGCAGTATTATTTGTTGCTTGCTCCCTGGGAAAGTGCATCTGGACTACGTACTTGAGGTGCTCTCTGGTGGGTGCGACAAGCAGCACGCCAGCACCGGTGCCTTGCAGCGAAAAGGCACCATCAAAGTACATCAGCCACTCTTTGCTTGCCTCCTTGACGGGGATGCTCATTTCTGGAATTTCTTCATCTGGCGTTGGCGTCCACTCTGCTATGAATTCTGCCAATGCTCTGCTTTGGATAGTCGGAGTGCTCTCAAACTTGAGGCCAAAGCTTGACAGTTCCAGTGCCCACTCGACAATCCTGCCTGTCGCTTCTGGATTCTGCAGTATCCTCTTCAGCGGAAAGCGAGTGACAACTGTGATCTCGTGTGGCTGGAAGTAATGGCGCAGCTTTCTCGAGGCCATGAGGAGGCCGAAAAGCAATTTCTGCACACCAGAGTACCTTGACCTAGCCCCCTGCAGAAGGGAACTGGCAAAGTAAACTGGGCGCTGCACCATTTTCTTCGGTACATCTTCTTGCATCTGCGCAGATCCATCCTTGTCGGGACCAGAGCTTCCCGGGGGAGCCCCCTGCTTGTCGCTGGATGGGCTTGCCAGGGTTGCTGGCTCATCATCTGCCTCCCCCTCAGCAACTAGCGCATCACTAACCACTTGATTGGTTGCCGCTATGTACAGCAACAACTTCTCTTGTGGCTTAGGTGCGACAAGCGTTGGAGCGGAGGACAGGTATTTCTTCAAGTCCCGCAGCGCGGCCTCCGCTTCCGGAGTCCATTGCATCGGACCTGCCTTTTTCAATATCTTGAAAAATGGCAGGGCGCGCTCGGCAGACCTAGAAATAAACCTGCTGAGAGCAGCCACGCAACCAGCGAGTCTTCGTACATCCTTGACGCGCTTCGGTGCTTCGATTTGCTCAATGGCCCTGATCTTGTCGGGATTGGCTTCAATTCCCCGCTGAGACACAAAGAACCCGAGAAGCTTGCCGGAAGGGACTCCAAACACACACTTCTCAGGGTTTAACTTGAGGTTAATCTTGCGCAGATTTGCAAAAGTTTCATCTAAATCTTGGACCAGAGTTGCCCTTTCCTTGCTCTTGACCACTATATCATCCATATAGGCTTCCACATTTCTGTGTATTTGAGGCTCAAGAGCAACATGGACTACTCTTGCAAATGTTGAACCAGCATTCTTTAAACCGAAAGGCATTCGTACGAAACAGTACGTGCCACATGGCGTAATGAATGCGGTTTTCTCCTCATCCTCTTCTGCCATGAAGATCTGATGATATCCTGAGTATGCATCAAGAAATGAAAGCAATTCACATCCGGCTGTGGAGTCAACAATCTGGTCAATGCGCGGCAAGGGAAATGGGTCTTTGGGACAAGCTTTATTAACATCAGTGAAGTCAATACAAAGCCTCCATTTCCCATTTGCCTTGCGCACGACTACAGGATTGGCCAGCCACGTAGGATGGAGCAATCCTCTGACAAGGCCTGCTGCTTCCAGTTTCTTGATCTCTCCTACGATAAACTCTTGGCGCTCCACCTATTGCTTCCTGACTTTCTGCTTGACGGGCCGCGCATGAGGACAAACGGCAAGGCGGTGCTCAATTACTTTCCTGGGAACACCGGGGATGTCAGATGGTTGCCATGCAAACACGTCGACATTCACCCGCAGGAAAGCAATGAGCGCGCTTTCCTATTTAGGGTCAAGCATGGCACTGATGGTGAAGGTACCACCACTGCCGTCCTCCTTGGCGGACACCTTCTTTGTCTCTGGCGGAGCTGCCATCGTCTTCTTACACTTGCCGGTGGAGCTCGATGGTGCGTCCTCGACGGCAGCGCAACACTCCGAAGAGGTGCGCTTGCCGGAGTGGGCATCAGAGCTCTTGCCGGACTTGGTCTTCTTCTTCCCCCCGGGAGCTTCAGTGGCAAGTGGTTTGCGCTCTGGTGCGGCTGCTGCTTCCCGGTAGATCTTGTCGGCGCAGATAAGGGCATCTTTCTTGTCGCCAGGGACAGAGATGACGCTTATCAGGCCTGGCATCTTGAGCATGTTATAAGCATAGTGGGAGGCTGCCATGAATTTGGCGAGAGCTAGACGGCCAAGTATTCCATTGTAAGGCAATGGAAAATCAGCAACGTCAAATGTGACTTTCTCAGTCCTGAAGTTCAGCTCATTGCCAAATGTCACAGGCAGCGTGATCTTCCCCTTCGGCTTGCTTCTTCCTGGGCTGATTCCTTGGAACGTGTCGGTCTCTTCAAGCTCGCTTTCAGGGATCTGAAGCTTCTGGAGTACAGCAGAGGAGATCAGGTTCAAGCCGGCCCCGCCATCAACTAACATCTTAGTGACCTTGAGGTTGCGGATAGTTGGCGAAACCAACATCGGCAAGCACCCAACCGCAGTTGTGCGATCAGGGTGGTCCTCAATGTCAAAGATGATAGGCGTGCTGGACCATTTCAGGAGTTTGCGCGACTCGACAGGTGGTTCTGCTGCATTGACTTCTCGTGCCCACTGCTTGAGTTGGCGGTGTGAAGTATGCAGAGAAGCACCACCGTCAACGCACAAAACTTCCATGGCTTTTTGAAACTCCTGCTCACTGTTCTCGACATCATCCAAGTCTTCGTCGCTGTCGTCGTCGTCTTCATCCTTGTCGCGACCGCGGGGAGGTCTGTCTCCTTGCCGCTGCTTGGCCTTGCCGCGGCGTCCTCCCCGGCCGGTACGCTTCTGGCCGGATTTCTCAGCACCTCCTTGGGCTCGCTCCTTGTCGCGTCGCTCGTACTCAGCTTTCTGTTGCAGGACAAGCTGCTCAACCTTCTTGCAACTGTGGAGGTCATGGCCCTTGGTGCGGTGAATCTTGCAGTATTGCTTGTCGGAGCCGTCCTGCTTGTCGGCGGCGGCCACGGCCTGGCAGTTGGTGCATGCGGCAACCTCCTTGCCGGAGCTACCAACTTTGGCTTGCTTGGCGCCACCGTCGTTGCCGGACTGCTCAACGACTAGCACCTCTTTGTTCTGCTTCTTCCTGTTGTTGCGCCGCCGGTTTTTCTTTGCCGGGGCAGCATCCTCGCTGTCAGATCCTCCTGCTCCTGTACCTTCCTCGGGGAGTTTCCTCCCTTCCTCAGCACGTGCACACCTGTTGGCCAGGGCATATAGCTTACTAACGTCTCTGATCCTGCTCATCGCCATCTCCTCCCGCATCCTGCCATTACGCACGTTCTGATGGAACGCGCTGATAACCGCGGCAGGGTGGATGTCTGGGATGTTGCGCTGTACATGGCTGAATCTCTGAATATACTTGCGCAGGGGTTCTCCTTCCTTTTGGGCGAGCAGATGTAGGTCGCTCTCTTGGCCATGAGGTTTGTGTCCGCCTGTAAAGGCGCCGACAAATTGATGGCACAGATCTGCCCAAGAGGATATGGAGTTGTCCGGCAAGTGCATGAGCCAGGACCTGACTTCGGGCTTAAGCACCAGCGGAAAGTAGTTGGCAAGGACCTTGTCGTCTCGCCCCCCGGTAGCTTGCACCATGATGGTGTAGATGCTGAGGAACTCTGACGGGTGCGACTTGCCGTCGTACTTCTCTGGCACATCTGGCTTGAAATTCTTCTGGCTGGGCCACTGGACTTGCCGCAGCTCGCGGGTAAACGCAGGGCAACCTACCGCGTATGGCAAGTCGCCTGGTTCCCCTGGCGCATGCATATCGACAGAAGGCCCAGTGCGCAGGTCTGATAGACGCCGCGCTTCTCTTTGACGCTCGATGCGAGTACGAGCGTCTTCTTGTTGCCGTTCATGAAGAACTTGGCGCTGATCACGACGAGCTCGCGGATCCGAAGACGCGGTGGAGTCGCTGTCGATGTGGATCCGGCGAGTCGGCGATCTTGGCCTTCGGGGTGGGGAGTGCACGATGGTTGCACCCCCACCAGTCTTGTCGCCTCCGGCTCGCGCCTGGCTAACTTGCCGCGGCTGCGATGTGCTCGGCTGCCGTGGATTGTCGCCGTTGGCGAAGCCGATGAGGCTCTGGATGGTGGCCCTCCAATCGTCGATCTTGTCCGCCGTTGGAGGGTAATCTAGGAGCAGTTGAGCTCGCGCCAAAGCTTCCGCTGAAGTGGCGGGTGGAGGTGGCGAACGGTGTGAGGAGCGGGATATGCTCGGACTCCTAACTACGTTAGAAGGAGCAGTATCCCGTCCAGGAGACCGCGCCTCGCTTGTGCCAGCATGTTGGCGTGCATGCTGGTCTTGAGCGCCCCGGGAACCGCCAGCTTGGTCTTGATCCAGCAGATGCATGGTACCGTGAGCACCATGATGCTGTCGGTCCCGCGCCTCCTGAGACAGGCGCGGTGCGTGTACCGACGCCGAGGTCTTGGAGTGCGCCCGGTCGTTGTGGGAGCCGACGGCGCTGCCGATGTGCAGCGCGGCCTTGTCCTTGGACCTAGCAGCACCGTGAGCTTCCTCGTCGCCCGTTCTTCCGCCGGTGTCTACTCCACCAGCCGTTCACTCCGATGGCGGTGGGTTCGGCGCGGACAGAGCAGCCGCCCCCGAAGCCTTCTTCTTCGGCGGCATGTCGATGAAGATAATGAAGATCTAGCTCGTGCGAACGCCGGATCAGGTTCACGCAACCTCGACACACCCCTACCTGGCGCGCCAAAGATGCTGGGGAAACTGATCCACGAGCACCTATGGGACTTGGCGGACCGAGCCCCTTTCGGTTCGGCGGGGGCGTAGATCACGCAAAGAGCAGATCGAGGCAAGGCACACAAGCAGTTTACCCAGGTTCGGGCCGCACGGATGCGTAAAACCCTACTCCTGCTTTGTGGATTGTATTGGGTTCTTGCTCGGGAGCGCGGAGTGCTATAGTACACCCCAGCTGCTAGCGAGACCGAGCGTGAATGAATGTCCTCCCCCCCTCTACGTTGCGCATGGGCCTCCTTTGATATGCTCAAGGGGTCACCGACAGGTGGCAACGTAGACAAAAGGGCAAAAATGGAAAAGTGGTGGTTGGTACAACTACTTGTACAGTGTATCATACCTAACCCTGACAGCAGGGGACAAGGGCATTAAAGGCCTGTCTGCGTTGCCCAAACAGTGCAAAAGTGACCGCCAGGGACGCCACCGTTCGCCACGATGGCTATCTTGTCAGCGCCGCTTGCCACCACGTACCCCTAGCTGCACAGCCCTCCGCCACGTATGCCTGGAAGGGTCCTAGAGAGACACGTTGGCGGGTGTGCTGGAGCGCGGGCACGGAGTGGGGGCTCGCCGCGGCAAGCACCTTGCCGCGGTTGTTGTCTTCTCGCGTCCGGGAGCTCGCCGCTCACTGGGCCTTGCCGGGACGCTTGGCGTGTCGCGGCAAGTTTCCTTGATACGCCTTGGTTGGCCTTCCCGGCAAGCTCCTCTTGTCGGGGTCTTGTCTCCTTCCCGGCAAGCTCCTCTTGCCGGGGTCTTGGTTTAAATACTTTGTTCTTGAATGGCTCCAAAGTAGCCACGGAGGATCTTGGCGGTCACCCGGCAAGCCTTGCCGCGGGATGCTGCGACTGCCCGTGTACAAGTTCGGGATACTAGGGTACCCCTACTCTAGTACACCGACACAAATTACTCATGTCCACCAATTTATTTAGAATTTTTGGAGTTACAGAAGTATTCGAGAGTTACAGATTACTACAGACTGTTCTGTTATTGACAGATTCTGTTTTTCGCGTGTTATTTGCTTATTTTGATGAATCTATGAGTAGTATCGAGGGGGGGGGGGGAGTTTATGAACAATATAGAAGTTGGAATACAATATATTTTAAACCAATATAAATATACTAATGGAGCTCATGAGATTTTCTGTTGAAGTTTTGTGTTGTGAAGTTTTCAAGTTTTGGGTAAGGATTTGATGGACTTTGGAATAAGGAGTGGCAAGAGCCTAAGATTGGGGATGCCCAAGGCACCCCAAGGTAAAATTCAAGGACAACAAAAGTCCTACGCTTGGGGACGCCCCGGAAAGCATCCCCTCTTTTGTCTTCGTCTATCAGTAACTTCACTTGAGGCTATATTTTTATTCACCACATGATATGTGTTTTGCTTGGAGCCTCTTGTATGATTTGAGTCTTTGCTTTTTAGTTTACCAGAATCATCCTTGCTGTACACTACTTTTGAGAGAGACATGCATGAATCGTGATTTGTTACAATACTCTATGTGGTTCACTTATATCTTTTGAGCTAGACAATATTGCTCTAGTGCTTCACTTATATCTTTTTAGAGCACGACGGTGGTTTTATTTTATAGAAATTGATGAGCTCTCATGCCTCACTTATATTATTTTGAGAGTCTTTTATAACAGCATGGTAATTTTCTTAGGTTATAAAATTAGTCCTAATATGATGGGCATCCAAGATGGGTATAATAAAAACTTTCATATGAAGAGCATTGAATATTATGAGAAGTTTGATTCTTTATGATTGTTTTGAGATATGAAGATGGTGATATTAGAGTCATGCTAATAGGGTAGTTGTGAATTTGAGAGATACTTGTGTTAAAGTTTGTGATACCCGTAGCATGCACGTATGGTGAACTGTTATGTGATGAAGTTGGAGCATGATTTATTTATTGATTGTCTTCCTTATGAGTGGAGGTCGGGATTGCGCGATGGTTAACCCCTACCAACCATTCCCCTAGGAGCATGCATGTAGTACTTTGTTTTGATGACTTGTAGATTTTTGCAATAAGTATGTGAGTTCTTTATGACTAATGTCGAGTCCATGGATTATACGTACTCTCATCCTTCCACCATTGCTAGCCTCTCTTGTGTCGCGCAACTTTCGCCGTTACCATACACCCACCATATACCTTCCTCAAGACAACCACCATACCTACCTATTATATCATTTCCATAGCCATTCAGAGATATATTGCCATGCAACTTTCCACCGTTCCGTTTATTATGACATGCTCCATCATTGTCATATTGCTTTGCATGATCATGTAGTTGACATCATATTTGTGGCAAAGCCACCGTTCATAATTCTTTCATACATGTCACTCTTGAATCATTGCACATCCCGGTACACCGCTGGAGGCATTCACATAGAGTCATATTTTATTCTAAGTATCGAGTTGTAATTCTTGAGTTGTAAGTAAATAAAAGTGTGATGATCTTCATTATTAGAGCATTGTCCCATGTGAGGAAAGGATGATGGAGACTATGATTCCCCCAGGAGTCAGGATGAGACTCTGGATGAAAAATAAAATAAAAAAAGAGGCCATAAAAGAAAGAGAAGGCCCAAACAAAAAAAGAGAGAAAAAGAGAGAAGGGGCATTGTTACTATCCTTTTTCCACACTTGTGCTTCAAAGTAGCACCATGATCTTCATGATAGAGAGTCTCCTATGTTGTCACTTTGATATACTAGTGGGAATTTTCATTATAGAACTTGGCTTGTATATTCCAATGATGGGCTTCCTCAAAATGCCCTAGGTCTTCGTGAGCAAGCAAGTTGGATGCACACCCACTTAGTTTCTTTTTGAGCTTTCATACACTTATAGGTCTAGTGCATCCGTTGCATGACAATCCCTACTCACTCACATTGATATCTATTGATGGGCATCTCCATAGCCCATTGATATGCCTAGTTGATGTGAGACTATCTTCCTCCTTTTTGTCTTCTCCAAAACCACCATTCTATTCCACCTATAGTGCTATGTCCATGGCTCACGCTCATGTATTGCATGAAGATTGAAAAAGTTTGAAAATACTAAAGTATGAAACAATTGCTTGGTTGAAACCGGGGTTGGGCATGATTTAAATATTTTGTGTGATGAAAATAGAGCATTGCCTGACTATATGATTCTGTAGGGATAACTTTCTTTGGCCATGTTATTTTGAGAAGACATGATTGCTTTGCTAGTATGCTTGAAGTATTATTGTTTTTATGTCAATATTAAACTTTCTTCTTGAATCTTTTGGATCTGAACATTCATGCCACAATAAAGAAAATTACATTGATAAATATGTTAGGTAGCATTCCACATCAAAAATTCTGTTTTTATCATTTACCTACTTGAGGACGAGCTGGAAGTAAGCTTGGGGATGCTTGATACGTCTCCAACGTATCTATAATTTTTGATTGTTCCATGATATTATATTATCTGTTTTGGATGTTTAATGGGCTTTAATATGCTATTTTATATTTTTTGGGACTAACCTATTAACCGAGGGCCCACTGCTAGTTTTTGTTTTTTGCCTATTTTAGAGTTTTGCAGAAAAGGAATACCAAACGGAGTCCAAACGGAATGAAACCTTCGCGATGATCTTTCTTGGACCGAAAGCAAACCAGATGACTTGGAGATGAAGTCGGAGACGCAACGAGGAAGCCATGAGGCAGGAGGGCGCGCCCAGGGGGTAGGCGCGCCCCCACCCTCGTGGGCCCTGAGGGAGTCCAGGATTAGGGGGTATCCGGACAGTCGGACTATATACTTTAGCCGGACTGTTGGACCGTGAAGATACAAGACTCAAGACTTCGTCCCGTGTACGGATGGGACTCTCCTTTGCGTGGAAGACAAGCTTGGCGATCCGGATATAATATTTCATTCTTTGTAACCGACTCCATGTAAACC
The DNA here is from genome assembly GCF_002162155.2 of Triticum dicoccoides. Taxonomy (NCBI): domain Eukaryota; kingdom Viridiplantae; phylum Streptophyta; class Magnoliopsida; order Poales; family Poaceae; genus Triticum; species Triticum dicoccoides. The sequence goes on along the minus strand of NW_021249252.1, from coordinate 1,832 downwards.
CTAACCCTGTCCGGTGTCTATATAAACCGAAGGGTTTAGTCCTTAGAGACAGAATCATAATCATCATAGGCTAGCTTCTAGGGTTTAGCCTCTACGATCTCGTGGTAGATCAACTCTTGTAACACTCATATCATCAATATCAATCAAGAAGGAAGTAGGGTTTTACCTCCATCAAGAGGGCCCGAACCTGGGTAAACATTGTGTCCCTTGCCTCCTGTTACCATTAGCCTAAGACGCACAAATCGGGACCCCCTACCCGAGATCCACCGGTTTTGACACCGACATTGGTGCTTTCATTGAGAGTTCCTCTGTGTCGTCGCTGTGAGGCTTGATGGCTCCTTCAATCATCAACAACATGGTCCAGGGTGAGGCCTTACTCCCTGGACAGATCTTCGTGTTCGGCGGCTTCGCAATGCGGGCCAATTCGCTTGGCCGTCTGGAGCAGATCGACAGCTACGCCCCTGGCCACCAGGTCAGGTTCGGAAACTTGAACTACACGGCCGATTTCCGCGGAGACTTGATCTTCAACGGATTCGGGCCTGCGCTAGGAGTGTCGTGAAGTCACGATGAGCATGGCTTAGACCTGCTGTCAGACAATGCTCGGGATATCGCCCCTGCAGGAGCCCCGGACCTTAATCCGGAGCAGATTGCGTCACCCGAGGACGGGTGGATGGACCCCGCCCCAAAGGCCGCCTACTCATCGGCGGTAGAGCCAAACACAGACTTTACCCCCAAGGAAGCCTGTGACACCGGACCCCCGGACTCATATCTAGTTGTAGGTTCCAGTCCGCGCACCTCCGAGTCCGCCGAATCTGGTTGGGCTCCGGTAATGGAGTTCACTGCTGCGGATATCTTCCAGCACTCGCCCTTTGGCGACATGCTGAACTCGTTAAAATCTCTCTCTTTGTCATGAGACTCTTTGCCAAACTATGTCCGGCTCGAGTGGGAAGCAGGCAACGGAGGAATTCGTTGCCCACCTACCACCCACTTCATTGCCACTGTCGATGATTTAACCGACGTGCTTGGCTTCGACTCCGAAGACATCGACGGTATGGATGACGATGCAGGAGAAGAACAGGAACCACCGCCCATGGGGCGGTGGACAGCCACCTCCTCATATGATATATATATGGTGGACACTCCGAAAGAAACCAATGGCGATGAGGCAATGGAGGATAACCCCTCAGGGAAGAAAGCAAAGCATGGGCGTCGTCGGTGCCGCTCCGAACACCGCCACAGCAATATCGACATAGGAGACGAAAAAACCCGGATGGTACCGAAGATGAATACAACCCCGATCAGCCTGCCTTCGAGCAGGCCGAGCAGGAAGACGGGCAGGTCAGCCCAGACGAATAGGCGACGGACGCATATCCAGAGGAGGACAACTACATGCCCCCCTCCGAAGACGAGATTAGCCTCGGCGATGATGAGTTCGGCGTGCCTGAGGATCCCGTGGAGCAGGAGCGCTTCAAGCGCCGGCTTATGGCCACTGCGAGGAGCGTGAAAAATAAGCAGCAGCAGCTCCAAGATGGTCAAGACCTGCTCACAGACAGATGGACCGAAGTCCTGGCAGCTGAGGAATACAGACTCGAGCACCACACGGCTGACCGGCCACCTCGTGGCCTGGATAAAACGGCATATCAGCCCGAATACCAGCCCGCACCCCCACGCCAATAAACTACGGCCCGGGGCAATAGGCAGGACCTGCAATATATACTGGAAAACAAGGTAGGACAGCCAAGATTGATCTACGGATCGCGGGGGCGTGCCCCAACATGTGACGATGATCGTCACGCCGGATACACTATGAACAAGTCCGGCCAGGCTGAATA
>NW_021249251.1:0-1124 GCF_002162155.2 Triticum dicoccoides | reverse complement strand
TGATTGCTTGATGTACTTAAATCATTTTCTTTTCAGTCACCTCTTCATCCGAGCAGGGGTGATGAGGGAAAAGAAATGGTCGTGCTGAAAGTCAATTTAGTGCATCAAGGATTGGAGGGGGCGAGATTTGCAAGAGGTGATGGAGGACAGTTTGTTATAGCAGCTTATAACATATAGTAGTCGAGGAAGAGTACAAGCATAAGTTGGTTGAGAATTTGAAGAGATTTGGAAATATACTTTTGCAATCTGTAAGAGGATCAAATATGTTTTGTTCTTCTCAATGTTGAAAAGGATGATTTTGGCATTTCTATATAACATACATGTACAATACGTTCATGAAGCTACATGAATGCTCGATGCTCAGTTCAAGACTTCTCGAGTAAGTGTGTCTCAGTTTATCATTTTCATCTCTCTAAATAAAACCATCAATGTTCAACATGATATATACAGAGATCTGGTTGCAGCTTAGCAGGCTTGAGGCCGCTGGCGTTTATCAAGATGTGTTTTCATGCGGGGGTTATTGGGTTCGAGTGAGGGGCGCGAGAGGTCACCAAAACATCGGAGATGCTGGTGGGGCTTATAGGGATGGCTAGGCTTTGTGGCGTCTTGGGTGGGTGGTGTTGAGACGATTAGGAAGGTATAGGTGATCACCAGCATTAGAGATGGTGGGAGGGTTTAGAGGAATTGGCGACGGGAGGATGTTGGGGCGGGGCAGCGGCGACAGACGATTAGGCAGGTGGAGGTGGACGGGTCGAAGGGTGCTCGAGATCACCAGCGTAAAAAGTGGTGGTGGAGTATAGAGGGATGGCCAGGGTGGAATGGAGGAAGAGGGAAACATTGGGAGGAAGACATTAGTATTATGTGGTAATTGCAACCTCATGTTGCAACATTTCATTTGCATAATTCATCCTGGACAATTGTAGAAACGGAAGAAATATGTGCAACCATGTTAGAGATCTATTTGGGTGGCTAAAGTAGGTAGAATGTAGGGCTGGGCCTAGGATGGTGCGGATGTGTCACCGCCTTCCACACACACACATGTCTCCTCTTTAATTGCCGATGGTTTCGGATGCAGCCATCGTCATGTGTAAGTGCTTCCATTCATCTTCTTCTATGAGATCCTT
>NW_021249250.1:0-413 GCF_002162155.2 Triticum dicoccoides | reverse complement strand
TTCCACACTCCTTGGATGAAGTAGAGTCTAGCCGATGAAAACTGTTTTACTAACATGAATGTGCGGCCCATGGGCCCACGTCGCCTTTTGGGTGGTATTAGGATCTTTTACTCCTCGATCCTTACTCTGGGACTCTGAACTCTCTTCTACTCGGGTTAAACGATTTTACTAACTCAAACATTAGGATCCCGTGACCATGTTCACCCCAAAGTTGGATAAGCCCTAGTTATTCTTTAGAGTAGTATTTGAACATTATCCACATTGTCATTTGACTCCTTGAAAACATCTTTGTTTTCAGATGGGACCCACGAGACAAGTCGTGCGCCACACGACGGCCATTGGTGCCTTAGGATCACCTGCTGTGTTGGTTGAGATGATGACCTATCTGGGTTATCGCTGTCACCCTGAGTACA
>NW_021249249.1:0-602 GCF_002162155.2 Triticum dicoccoides | reverse complement strand
GTTCCAAATGTTCTTCCAAAGATCTGCTATAAATCAATATGTCATCAAAGTAAACTACCACAAATCGTCCAATGAAAGCACGTAAAACTTCGTTCATTAATCTTATGAAAGTACTAGGTGCATTAGTTAACCCAAAAGGCATGACTAACCACTCATATAATCCAAACTTAGTTTTAAATGTTGTTTTCCATTCATCTCCCAATTTCATACGAATTTGATGGTATCCACTACGCAAATCAACTTTGGAGAATATTGTCGAGCCACTCAATTCATCAAGCACATCATCGAGCCTAGGAATAGGATGACGATAATGAATAGTAATATTATTAATGCCTCTACAATCAACACACATACGTGATGTACCATCCTTTTTCGGCACTAGAATAATAGGAACAGCACAAGGACTAAGGGATTCGCGTATATAACCTTTGTCGAGAAGCTCTTGTACTTGACGCATAATTTCCTTCGTCTCCTCTGGATTGGTACGGTATGGTGCACGGTTTGGCAGTGAAGCACCGGGAATTAAGTCAATCTGATGCTCAATCCCTCGAATAGGCGGTAATCCCGGTGGCACGGCTTGTGGAAAGACGTCAGCGAACTCC
>NW_021249248.1:0-633 GCF_002162155.2 Triticum dicoccoides | reverse complement strand
AGAGAAAATTACAGAGAAACCTAGGACTTGCAGTTCTATCAGTTTTGTTACCCATAATTCACAGTCAAGCTTATATATTTAAGATAACGGAGTGGACGTCATTACTTATATGATTGAAGGAGCAAATGTTATTATAGAGCAACAAGATTCTTTATTACACAAGACAACTCTAAATAGTCAGAAATTATTTCCATGGATCATCGTGATAATGAAGCAGATCATCCATCACATTCCAAAGCGTCATTTAGATAATGCATCTAGATAATGACTCTTCAAATAACTCCCCAATTGACTCTTCATGATTAGGAAGAAGATCATCATTGTCACGAGTGTAGATGAACGATTCTTGTATGTTTGCCACTTGAGAACCACGACATCCTGCTGCGGAAATTGATCCCAGGTGCCACAACTCGGAGGTACCCAAATAGTAAGCACATCCATATCTTCGTATGGATGGTACCCCCAGGACTTCTATGCTTCTATCGGCATAATAGTTTCTTTGACCTTCTCTGTGTTGACCTTGTTGCTCTTTTGAATCATGCACACTAGCACCGATAAAATTCCCATTCGCAATGTCCTCTCGTCCATGACTTGTCGGTCTTTTCTCCGTCACAGTAGTGGCCATTGTAGTGT
>NW_021249247.1:0-391 GCF_002162155.2 Triticum dicoccoides | reverse complement strand
AGCAGTGGTGGGGTCAACTGCTGGAATGTCTTCAGCTTTAGGAACCTCTGTGGAAGCAGGCTCATGAACTATCATCCGTCGTTCCTGATGAGAAGAGTCAGGACGAGCAACTGAGATGGGTTCAACAACTAGGGGCTCTGTGGGAGCAGCCTGATCCTTCTTGGTCTTGCGCTTCTTCTTGGAGGGAGCGACATCAGAGGCTTCAAGATTTTTCCTCTTTCTAGCTTCAGCCTCGGCAGTCCTCGTCTTCTTCAGTCCTGAAGCGGTTGACCTGACCTTTGGTTTCGAGCCAGTCATGCTGCTTGGGAAGACTATGCGAGGTTCTTCCTGCCTTGAAGGTGTAGATTGGTCAGTTGATGGCTTCTTCTTCTTTGCAGCCATTCTGAGGTCG
>NW_021249246.1:0-740 GCF_002162155.2 Triticum dicoccoides | reverse complement strand
TTAATACTCAAAACGTGCGACCAATAGTGTTCGTCATGAACTACGGTCACATCTATTTAGGAAGGATGGTAAGATTTTTACTATTTGTCCTTAGTGCATCTTTTCCATACATTATTTGTGAAGCTAAACTTCATTGCTAGGTATGTGACCATACGATGTTCTTCAACAGGGACTCCCTATGAATGTTGTGCCTTATGGGATCGAGACTAAAGGTACCATGAGTATTATTAGCTTACGGCCAAGATATCATACATGTTACTTTAGTGCATTCAAGATCAGCGATGAATGCTTAATAGTGCAAGACTGGACCAGATATGTGATGGGGGAGCGCAGACAAGTACTAGGGGGCAGCAAACAGATGTGCTACCCAAAATTAGGAGACAGGTTCATCTGCATGCTCCAACTTGATCAAGGAGGAGAGCTACACATGTTTTATGTTGTTTTACCTAAGAGAGAGCAGCAGGAGTGATTAGCTAGAAATGAGTTTGAGGATGATGATGTGCTACACTATTACTATGATGATAAAATAGCTAGTATTGGTGGTAATGACTGATGATTATTATTAGCTAGTGTTAGTGGTGATTAAATAAATATTGTTGGTGGTAATGATTATGATGATGATTAAATAGCTTGTGCTGGCGGATTAGATTCAAGTGGAGGCAACATGTGGTGCACATCGAAAGTCTACTAGTCCAAACTAGATCAAGTTTGGATTAGTAGTATACTTTTGACATGCACCA
>NW_021249245.1:0-2345 GCF_002162155.2 Triticum dicoccoides | reverse complement strand
AAAAAACTGGTGAATTTGACAATACCTTCAATGTTTGTAGGGTACGCAACGAAGACAAGTTTTTTTTCGTAATTAAGCATGCCTTATGTGCTTCATCAACGTGTAATTCCGCTTTTTTACAATTCGACTAGTGCATCCCCTGCCATGCAAGAGGTTATGTCTTGGAGAAGCTGAATTTCGATGATCACGAGAATATGGAGACAAAGAGAGTTAACCTCAGGACCCATCATGGTTATGCTTTTTCCATAAATCTATACAATGCAGTGACCTACTCTCATTTCGGTTGCTCCAATTGGGAAGCACTATGCAAGGCGTATGGTTTTCAGGTGGGTATGCATGTCACCTTTGATTTTGGTGATCCTGAAGATGGCACTGACGAAGATAATATCGATGAAGATAATATCGACGAAGATAATATCAACATTTGGGTCGATGTTGATACGCCTCCACTTCTACCTCTATGTGAGTTTCTCAAACATTTTTTATTAAGTAATGTATATTGTTTATTTCAAAATATTTGACAGCTTATTTCCATTCTTCAAGAAATGTATGTAAGATAGTAGACAGAACCTACTACACTGATGGCTCTGAATTAACTTATGAGGAGAAAGATCATCTTATCTCCTTTATTATTGATGTTGAGAATTACAATATCAATTATGAAACTCCTGCACATTATGGTCAATACGTGTCACTAGTGCACGTGTTGAACTACGGTAACATCCATGGAGATGTTGTGGTAATATTTTTTACTATTATGACATCAGTGCATCTTTTGCATACATTCTTCTAAAGCAAAACTACATTGCTAACTATGACATTATTATTATGTTTTTCAACACAAAATCACAAAGGATTGTGTGCCTCATCTGATGTTTCTGAAAGGTCGCCTTGATGTTATTACCTTACGGCCAAGTCTACCTACGCTTCACCGCTGTTCATACAAGATTTCTCAAACCAATGAAGACATGACAATCAAAGAATGGAAAAATGCATGAAGAATCATAGGGAGCTACTTGGAAGAAACATTGTGTGAAGTGCACGAATTGGAGACAGGATACTCTCCATTCTCTATAATGGAGAGTCAGGGGCTATTTTGTTTTATGTTATTTTACCTTAGAGAGTGTAGTAGGCCCTATCTAATACTCATGATCATGTGCTAAGAACAATTAACTAGAGTTGGTTAGATGACTATGATGATGATGAGTATGACTTGTTATTATGATAATGAGTAGAAGTTGTTAGATGACTATGATGATGATGAGTATGACTTGTTATTATGATAACAAGTAGAAGTTGCTAGATGACTCTGATGATGATGATGAGTATGACTTGTTTTTATGATAATGAGTAGAAGTTGTTAGATGACTGTGATGATGAGTATGACTTGTTATTATGATAAAAATGATGAGTTATTATTAATGATGATGATTCTTAGTTGTTATATCATTATGAGCATGATCAGTGGGTGAAATAAATATGGATTAGATTCAAGTGGAGGCAACACATGGTGCAGACCGAAAGTACTACTAATCCAACAGATCGGAAGTACTACTAATCCAAACTTAATCATACATCAAGTTTGGATTAGTAGTACTTTGGATCTGCACCATGTTGCCTCCACTTGAATCTAATCCATGTCTCTTTCACCCACTGAAATAATAACTCATCATGATCATAAAATCATATGATGAGACTACTATCTAAAACCAGTACAAAGCAGTAAAAAAATAGCAAACTTTACTAGTAGCGCGGGTGGCCCACCAGGTGCTACTGCTAGGGAGGTGTAGTAGTAGCGCCGGGTGGAACAAACACGGTACTGCTAGGAAGGTGTAGTAGTAGCGCTGGTCGTCCATAGCACGCTACCGCTGAACATTAGTTGTAGCGCCGTATCAGTAGCCCCCCCCCCGCGCGCCACTACTACGCCTCTAACCCGCGCTACTGCTAGGCTTTTCCCTAGTAGTGAAGATGTTCCTTGCATCATCTGCGAAATATCCATATTCTGCGTTCAATTCTCACCACTGGGTAGCATCCGCGAGGTGTCTCAGCTCTGGATCATCTCCGTTGTCGGGCTTCACCCTCTCTGCGTGCCAACACATGAGCTTTGCTTCCTTAGAATCTACGAAATAGTGTTACAGATGGGGAGTGATCGATAAGTACCATACAATTTTCTGAGGAGATTTCTTCCCGGCCTTCTTGTATCGAGAGGCATTGCACACTGGACAACTGGTTTTTTCCGCATAATCCTTCCGATAAATGATACAATCGTTGATGCATGCATGGTATCTAATGTGGGGCATATCAAGAGGGTGCACGATCTTCTTGGCCTCATTGAGACTAGTAGG
>NW_021249244.1:0-954 GCF_002162155.2 Triticum dicoccoides | reverse complement strand
GCGGCGGCGAGGCAGAGTAGAGTGTGGGAGGGCGCCGACAGGTCTCTCCCTCCCACTGAAGCTAAGCTTGGTGGGCTCATCCTCGTCAGCCGATTAGCCACTTGTAGGCTGCGGTGGTGGAGCTGGAGCTTCATTTTGCGGGGCTCTTGGCCGGCCAGACATGGGGAATGGGCGTCGGCGGATCATTTATACTAGGTTAGAGTATGCTTTAGTTAAAAAAATGTCCGAAAGATATTAAATGTGCTTCGGTTATATAAAAATTATTTGATTTGCATGTAATTTATCCAGTTTGTTTAAATTTATTTTAAAAATATATGTGGATATCATTGGATGACTGGCTCCCGCATTCGTTTTCACGGACGGATGCGGTGTCATGCCCTGATATGATATAAGCAGGCCACTCTATAACACAAAGGTTTGCAAAACTACTGTGGAAATAGCAGTAAAATTTTAATGTGAAACACACGACTAGTAGCATGAATGTGGTTAGCTTGTTATCTCTATCTCTACTACCTAAAAAGAACGTAAGGTTCTCATTTCATCTTTCTTCCTACCGCCCCTTCGTCCAACCTTCTATGTATACGATAATCAATCACATTAATTTACGTACCTTCTGAACCAATTTCATTTTAATTTACTTACCGAACTTCTAATCAACATATAACGTAATTAATAGTCAGACATAATCGCATTGTTCTAGTACTCCCTCCGTCTAAGTTTACAAGTCCTACGCGTATACCTAGGTTGCCAATTTGATCACCCTAATATAAACTATATAACACAAAAATTATATCTTTTAAAAATAGAACATCTAAAGTTTATATTGGTATATTTTTTGTAATATATTACTTGTATTAGGTTGGTCAAATTGACGACCTAGTGATACGCGCATGCATTGTAAAGTGAGAGAGAGGAAGTAGTAAGAAAGGGTTCATAAATTGCACGGCGACACGG
>NW_021249243.1:0-416 GCF_002162155.2 Triticum dicoccoides | reverse complement strand
TAGCAACAGATTAAATGAAGTTGGTTTGAATATAAGATTCAAATTTAAACCCCATATGTGATTATTCAAATGCCATTTAATTGATTTGTGCTAAACAGCAGCTATAAGTTGTTCTAACATGCATGAAAATGGTACAGATGGATTCCTTGAATTTTTCTGATAATTTTTCATATATAATTTATTTAATTTGGAGTTACGGTTAATTTTCTATGAATTTTAGAAGTTTAGAATATATTCTGGAATTATTAAATCATTTAAGATTTATTTAAATTCCAGAAAGGAATTATTGCGTCAGCATGACGTTGGCATGACGTCAGCAAGTCAACAGGGCCGGTCAGGGTCAAACCTGACCAGTGGGGTCCACTGGTCAGTGACTGGGGCTGATTAGTGTCGCTGACATGTGGGCCCAGTCAACA
>NW_021249242.1:0-2018 GCF_002162155.2 Triticum dicoccoides | reverse complement strand
TTCCACTGAGCCCTGGTAGCTTGCTACTGCTCCGGAACACTTAGGCAGGCCGGCATGTGTCCTTCTTCGATCCTGTGTCTGTCCCTTCGGGGAAATGTCACGCGATGAATACCGGAGTCCTGCTAGCCCGCTACAGCCCGGTTCACCGGAGTCCTGTTAGCCCAGTGCTACAGCCTGGATTCACTCGCTGATGACCGACACGTTCGATGCTGGGTCATGGATGCCTGTCCCTGTAAGTTAGTGCCACTTTGGGTTTACGACTAGCCATGTCAGCCCGGGCTCTTTATCATATGGATGCTAGCGACACCATCATATACGTGTGCCAAAATGCGCAAACGGTCCCGGGCAAAGGTAAGGCGACACCGTGGGGATACCGTGCGTGAGGCCGCAAAGCGATATGAGGTGTTACATGCTAGATCGATGTGGCATCGAGTCGGGGTCCTGACAGCTTTGGTATCAGAGCCTGACTGCCTGTAGGTTTACCAAGCCATACTGGTCGAAGTTGAGTCTAGAAATTCTTTAGTTATGTAAGGGAATTGATTGTGGGAAGGAACATAAGGCTATTTTTACTCCTTTACCTCATGACCTTCTGATCTGAGTCGTCCTATCTTTCCGACGGGGTTAAGGAACTAGGCTTCTCTTCCGTCTATCAGGGTCACGTGTTACTACTCCGTAGTTCCATAGGATTGGTTGATCAGAGTCATATCCCAGCTTTGAGTATTTCCGGTGTAGTCTGGTTAGTACTATCTCAGAACCTTGAGTGATGATGATAAGTATGTTACTACCCCATTTTTAGTAGGATGTCTCATTCTGAGCATTTTACTGCCGTTATGCTGCCGGATTTTCCCTAGGAGTTCGAGTGATACTAATTCCTTGTCCTACATTCTACAGTCCTTAGTTGTTGCTGATTCCGTCCTTGATTCGTTTCTCAGGATGTCATCAGCCAAGCGAAGTTCCGTTGCTCGTAACCAGAATCACGGAGATGGTAGGGATGAGGATCCTCCCGACCAGCCTTCGTTGACAGAGTTCATGCTAGAGATGGAAAGGAACAAGCGTGAGTCCAACCACTTGTTGGCACGTATCGAGGAGAACACCGCACATCAGTCCAACAAGTCTGTGACCATTCATGACTTCATTCGTTTGCACCCACCTACCTTTCATCATTCCATCGAGCCACTCGATGCAGATGACTGGCTCCGTAGCATCACCCATAAGCTGCGTTCCGCGAGCGTAGCTGAAGATGACAAGTTCACTTATGCCACATATCACCTCGAAGGTCCTGCTAGTCTTTGGTGGCAGAACTACGAGGCTATGCTTCCAGCTGGCCAGATTCCTACCTGGAAGGATTTCACTGAGGCTTTTCGCGAGCATCACATTCCCCAGGCCCTCATTGATCGCAAGAGAGAAGAGTTCTGTAGTTTCACCCAGAGTAAGATGGCTGTTGATGCTTATAGCAGAGAGTTCGAGAACCTTGCCCGCTATGCCACAGAAGAAGTGTCCACGGATGCTAAGAAGCAGGCTAGGTTCCGGAAGGGTCTCAACCCCAAGTTGCGTCGTGATCTTCACCTGCATTATTGCGATACATTCCAAGCCCTTGTGAACAAGGCCATCAATGCAGAGACAGCTCAACTCACTTACGAGGAGTCTCGTAAGCACACCCGTGATTTGGGATCTCCCTCTGGCTCTAGCTCCCAGAAACGCCGGATTTGGGTTCCAAACTCCGCTCTTCCTTCCGGTTATACACCGAGGCCGTCTTATGTGGTGCCTTCCCCAGCTCAGTCGTATGTTCCACCCAGGCCTACTGGTAGACCGCTTGTTAGTGCGGGTCCCCGTCCAACCTCAGGGACTTGCTTCACATGCGGGAAGTCAGGACACTATGCACGTGACTGCTCTCAGACTAGTTATGCTCCACCCCAGCCCGAGAAGACTGTTGGCTGCGTTAAGCCATCACGCAAGATGATCAGTGCCAAGTCAGTTTCCACTGAACGTGGACGTGTGCATCACGTCTCAGCTAAAGA
>NW_021249241.1:0-1127 GCF_002162155.2 Triticum dicoccoides | reverse complement strand
CCTGAGACTCCGAGGACGAGCGGTATGCTGACGCCTATATTCAGACGTCGGAGGAGGACATTACCGAGTCGGAGTTGGAAAACGACGAGTAGTTGATCTTTTCTTTTATCTGTCCATGCTAGAACTATCTATGCATCCTTTTTCTATCGAAAAAATGGCCGACGGTGTCGGCGATGAAGCAGGCGGGCGAGGGTGTGTTGTTGGATGGGGAGAGGCCAATATGCCGCCGACCAGCGGGCCCGAAGAGGAGAGAGGGTGAGCGCACGCGTCCGTCTTGTATCTGCGCCAACCTAAATCCGGCTCAAAAATGGGCCGAGAATTGGTCGGCAGGCGGACGAAAGCGGACGCACGTTCGTTTGGGTCGGTGCGTTGGGCTGACTTTTCTGTCCGCGCCGACCCAAATAGACGGCGGCGAATGAAATGGGTCGCCTCATTGAAGTTGCTTTAATTGGACTGAACTAAATAGCGAAAACCTTTATAGAGTTTGGTAGAGGAGGAAGTCTACAGTTACTAAAACATAAATTATTGCCTGCTAGTACTTGCTAGAGTAGCTGTATACCAACAAGAATACCCATGGTCCAGATTTCTCGTGCATATGCAGGGTGTTTTCAGTAGAAAGATGATCGGTATGCATCTTTTCAGAATTGAAATATACACTACAGGCAAACCAAAGCGCTGGCACTTGCGACTGGCTAGGTATACATATTTGTTACTTCAATATGTTCCGGAATTGAAATGAATTGAGGTTACTGTTTAGGACAAGTGAATCATCTTTTCGAAAGAAAAAAACACACAAGTGAATCATATGCAACAACAAAGGCACGGAGCCTCTTGGAGCAGACGAAGGAATGCAGGATCCAGTACTGTAATGATCGTTGATCGTGTGGCATTTACGCAATGGTGTACCGCAACAAAGCCCCCGGTTACCAACAAAGTTCATAGGCGAAACTTCTGTAGCAAAACAGGAATAGTCCATGCTAACACGTTGCCTGCAATATTGAATGTAACCGATGTAGCTTATCGAATGGCAGAAACGGCTAGTAAATCGTTCTATAAGTTGGTTATGCCCAAGGTTGAAATAATCATTCTAGAAGAGTTGAAACGCGCATTACAAGCAAAGCACACAC
>NW_021249240.1:0-723 GCF_002162155.2 Triticum dicoccoides | reverse complement strand
ACGACAGTGGAACTTCACGGATCCATGGCCTCCGGGCGTAATGGTACTCGGCGAATCCCGAAACATTCTTGATGATCCAAACTGGCACAAGTGAGAAGCACGTCCACGGATTCTTCCGACTTGGGCTCCGGATACAGGGTTTGACGAGCCCCGATAGACGATGGAGAAGGTCAACAACGTAGCATCAATAGCCAACGAGGCCACGAACATGACTTGGGGCTCCCCGAACCCATGAAAACGGCTGGCAGGAGGCGGATGCTAGTGAAGGCAGGACCACGCCGAGGTCGAAGGTGGCCGGGCGAGCTCGACGGAGGTCGTCCGCGGTCAGACGAAGCAGCAGCAGGGCACGGTAGCAAGCGCGAAGCTACAGCAGCGCAGGTCAGGCGGCACACGAGAAGAGCAGCGGCAGCAGGGCGCAATGGTGGTGGTCGAACGAGGCAGGTGTTGTCCATGACTGGAGCAGAGGAGGTCGATGAGTGGCAGCGCTGGGTGCTTGGTGGCGGACGACTGATGAGGACATCAATACAATTGTTACACCCACAGCCCCTGCTGCTATACATACTGGACCAATTACTAGAGCTCGTGCACGCCAACTAAATTACCAGGTACTTTCGTTTCTTGGTAATGATTCTAATGTTCTTGAGAATATGATGCTGCCTAAATTGGATACATTTGTTTTGCTTACAAATGAAGGGCCTAGCTTGGAGAAGGATGAACATTGGA
>NW_021249239.1:0-386 GCF_002162155.2 Triticum dicoccoides | reverse complement strand
AGAAGGCCAATGTGTCGGTGTACAAAAGTACGGGGCTATCCTTTTGACCCCTTTACTTGTGCACGAGCAGTCAGAGCCGCGCGCCACGGCCAGACTTAACAAAGCAGAGGGAAGAAACCGAAGATCAAAGACACAAAGAGCAAAGGGACGAAGCAAGTCCCCCCAGGCAAGGCCCTTGCCGGGGCAGCTCACCCAACACCATTGGGTCACACCACCCTTGAGCCCACGGCCTCCAACATAGTCAACCACGTTGGGGCAAGGGCTCGGGAGGCACCTCCTTGGTGGCATGCAGATCTTCGTCAAGATCATGAACACACAAGATCAGATGAGGACCAGAAGACGGCGCCCCTCGGCAGGATCCTAGCCGAGGAGATCCACAAGACCCC
>NW_021249238.1:0-906 GCF_002162155.2 Triticum dicoccoides | reverse complement strand
GGGGTCATGGAGTGATTACCACGATTAACAAACCCTGGGATGCGTCTATGTGTCGGTCATCAACACTGGCAGCTTTGGCCGATCCTGGCCCGTTTCACGGACTATTACTCACTGTTTTGGGGTCCCAGAGTGATTTCCACGATTAACAAATCTTGGGATGCGTTTACTTGTCGATCATCAACACTGGTAGTTTTGGCCGATTCTGGCCCGTTTCATGGACTATTACTCACTGTTTTGGGGTCCAGGAGTGATTACCACGATTAACAAACCCTGGGATGCGTCTACATGTCGGTCACCAACACTGGCAGTTTTGGCCGATTCTGGCCCGTTTCATGGACTATTACGCACTGTTTTGGGGTTGGAGAGTGATTTCCACTATCAACAAACCCTGGGATGTGTTTACGTCTCGGTCATCAACAGTGGCAGTTTTGGCCTATTCTGGCCCGTTTTATGAACTATTACTCATTGTTTTTGGGTCCCGAAGTAATTTCCACGATTAACAAACCCTGGGATGTGTTTACGTGTCGGTCATCAATACTGCTAGTTTTGGCCGATTCTGGCCTGTTTCATCGATATTACTCACTGTTTTGGGGTCCCAGAGTGATTTCCACGATTAACAAACACTGTGATGCGTTTACGTGTTGGTCATCAACATTCGCAGTTTTGGCCGATTCTGGCCCATCTCTTGGATTATTACTCACCGATTTGGGGTCCCGAAGCGATTTCCATAGTTAGTCAACCCAAGGGTGCGCTTACATGTCGGTCATCAATACTGGCAGTTTTGGCCTATTCTGGCCGGTTTCATGGACTATTACTCACTGTTTTGGGGTCCCGGAGTGATTACCACCATTAACAAACCCTGGGATGCGTCTACGTGTCGGTCATCAACGCTGGCAGTTTTGGCCG
>NW_021249237.1:0-454 GCF_002162155.2 Triticum dicoccoides | reverse complement strand
TGGTCCTAGAATGATGAGCATTCAAGTTGGGTATAATAAAAACTATCATAGAAAGTGCATTAAACACTAGGATCAATTTGATGCTTGATAATTGTTTTGAGATATAAAGGTGGTAATGTTAGAGTCATGCTAGTTGGGTAATTGTAAAATTGAGAAATACTTGTGTTAAGGTTGGCAAGTTCCGTAGCATGCATGTATGGTAAAAGTTGTGTGACAAATTTGTTGCATGGGGTGCTCTTTTAATTGTCTTCCTTATGTGTGGAGGTCGGGATCGCGCGATGGTTAACTCCTACCAACCCTTTCCCTAGGAGCAAGCGTAGTAGTACTTTGCTTCGAGGGCAAGTAAACTTTTGCAATAAGTATATGAGTTCTTTATGACTAGTGTGAGTCCATGGATTATACGCACTCTCACCCTTCCACCATTGCTAGCCTCTATTTTATCGCGCGACTTTTG
>NW_021249236.1:0-1270 GCF_002162155.2 Triticum dicoccoides | reverse complement strand
AACACCTCGGTGTACCTTCCTGTCTGGTGTAACCCTGTTTCTACTGTTGATAACTTCCGGTAACCGCCGATGGACGAGAACTTTGCCTATTGGTCCGCCTCGTTCAACGAGCAGGAAAATGGTTCTCTTCGTCCCTCGCCCTTGGTACCTATGTTGTTGCCGACATGACCCATAGACTCTCCTCTGACATGCCTTGCTTACATGATTGTGCAAGACGTCACCGCCTTTCCTACTTTTAACCCACATGGTGGGCCCATAACCCACAGTTCCACAGGATCGAAACCTGACTCTCCTGCACACCCTCATGTTTCCAAAGTTTTTCCTCGCGCGTGAACTCGTATGAAATTCATGAGCCACCTACCGATGAGATCATCAGTTCTGGTATCAGACGCAATACTTATTCTCGTTGCTCTGAACCCCTTTCACCTTCTGATTAGGCATCAAACGCTTGCATATCCGTTTGAAACTTCTCATGGTACCTCCTTACTTTGCTCTCGATATTTTCTTAAGTTTAAATTCGAGAGTACTTCCGCCACCTTCCTCGATGTTGTCGACCAGATAGTCGACCTTGCAGAGGTCTGTTCTTCCGGAATGCCCCGTTACCTATTCATAAGTACGATGAAGATCCCGAAGAAAGGACGTCGACTTCATCATGATGGCCGGAAGCAAGGGAATGAAGACATCAATGTATTGGACCGGTCTCTTCGAGAAGAGCAAGCCACAATGAGAAGACCCGCTAGTTTCGTAATCAAAATTTTCCCCCTTACACCCCTCTTAAATCTCGGGACGAGATTTCTTGTAGTGGAGGAGAATTGTGACGCCCGGATAATTAGGCTACAATAATCCCGCATTAACGAATGCCACGTCACCTCGGTTACTGTTGATAAACTCGAGTTAGTTCAAAAAACGATTCGAATTAAAATTTACAATATAGGCAAACAATAAATGTTTTCAAATATTAAAATTTAAATGTTCGGAGTGAACCAAATAATACATAGGTAAGTATGGTGGAGAAACCACATTTTTAGAAAAGGTTTAATACTCTAAAAACATTTTAAACAATAGCAAAAACAATTAGTTAAATGCCTTTTACAATTAATAAAATATTAAAATATTTCATTTTTGTCACCAAACTCTTTTGTGACATTGGGGTATGTTGAAACACTAAAGTAGATGCTAATTATATATTTTTATACAAAATTAAAACAAATTGTAAATTAAAAGAAAATAAATATAAAGAAAAGGGAATAACCAAAAACAAAACCTAAAA
>NW_021249235.1:0-412 GCF_002162155.2 Triticum dicoccoides | reverse complement strand
TCCATTTTTGTCGAGAAATCATTTATGTTTTACATAGTCTAACATGATACGTCAGGTGTTGAACTGGCGTGCGCTGAAACATAGTCGTATAGGTTATCGTTTACCTTTCCTGAAAAAGAAAAACATACTCTCTGATTTGCCTTTGTTCTTAAACACAGGGACAATCTCTTTACTACAACTCAACTCTGAACAGCGACGGCTTCAAGGAGCTTGTTCACGCGGGAAGGTAGCGGCATAACGCACTCGGTCCACAAGTTAGATTGTTATTAGTTCCACAATTTATCAAACCATATTCAATTTAAAACTTTTGCGCAGCTGCACCGCGGAGTGGTTAGCGTCAAACAACGTGACCGGCAAGATCGTCCTGTGCTACGCACCAAGGCTGGCGCCCAGCGTGCTGCCTCGAGTAGAG
>NW_021249234.1:0-762 GCF_002162155.2 Triticum dicoccoides | reverse complement strand
CAATTTTTGAATAACATTTTTTTTATCTATTTATGTATATTATAGAGGAATATCCAAAAAATGGAAAAGTAAATGTACGTAAATATTAAATAAATAATAAAGTAATGAAAAGAATAAAAAATAATTAAAAAGTTAAGAGGGAACTAAGTAAAAATAGAGAAAGGTGAAAAAAAGAAGAATTGGTGAAATGCCTATTATTTTAAAAAGACAAGAACGATTCTTTTGCCTGCAAGAGCAAGATAAAAAAATTGCAATAATGAGCCAAGCACATGCGTCAGACGAAACAATAAGCATACGCAATGTTGGTTATCTTTCCCTCAGCGAAATCACTAGTTAAGGGATATCTTTTGTAAATGTACCGTAACCTCCTCTAGTGACAATAAATGGCATAGTGCATGTCCGCCACGTGTCGTCACCAGATATTTTTGGTAGGTTTCCTCACCTGCCCCGTGAGGTGTGTGAGGTTGAATGTACGTGCTATTTTTCCTAGATTCATTTAAAAAATGAAATATCTCATGAACTGTGTGTAAATTACAAACCATTTCCACCTTGCATTCTTGTGTCGAGAACTTCAAAACTAGATTTTCTTTTAATATAGTTTGATATATAAGAATAAAAGAGAAATTGTTCTCTAAAATTGAACTGGCATGTGCTCTCAACCTATTGTGCTTTTAATAAGTTAACTAACCTATGCTCACACAGGGTTCAAGCACGACTGTGCTCCAGGGAGGAAGCATAAATTTGCTCCCTGCAGGAGCGCAT
>NW_021249233.1:0-1333 GCF_002162155.2 Triticum dicoccoides | reverse complement strand
AACGCCATCCAGCACAAGAGGGAGCAATGGCATCCTCCCTTGTTGCCGTCGAGGCTACTCTGCTCCTCTGCATCCTCGTTGCCCATGCCCATGGCTGCTGCGCCAAGAACCACGCGCCTCCTCCTTCCCCGGCCGTCAAGCAACCGCCCTACAGGGCCACTCCTCCTGCGGCCAATTCCAGCTGGCTCGACGCCAAGGCGACATGGTACGGCGCACGCCATGGTGCTGGGCCCGACGACAATGGTGGCGCGTGCGGATTCAAGAACGTCAACTTGCCGCCCTTCTCCGCCATGACCTCCTGCGGCAACGAGCCGCTCTTCAAGGATGGCAAGGGCTGCGGCTCGTGCTACCAGGTACGTCCCGGCCGCCGTACGTTATCACTACTACCTCGGTCCTGGTTTAATTTATTGGTCCCCTTAGTATCTTGTGTCAAACTTTGACCATAGATTGAACTAAAATAATAATAATGCATGTCACCAAACATTATATCGTTGGATTTATATTTTAACATATATTCTGGTGATATTATTTTTGATTACATGCATTAACATTTTCTTAATTAAATCTAAGGTCAAAATTGAGCACAAAATACGAAAGGGACCAATAAACCAGGACGGAGGTTGCACTACACACTGGATGCATACCACTACATTATTGTCACATGCAGCATGCGTGCATGCATGCAGAGATACTCTGCATAGTTTTTTTCTTTGTGGATGTGTATGTGCAGCCTGTAACGTTGTATGATCATGCATGGTGGTCGATCGTGTGCAACGTAAATGCAGATAAGGTGCTTAAAGTCAGATCATCCTGCATGCTCCGGTGTGCCGGAGACGGTGATCATCACGGACATGAACTACTATCCAGTCTCTCCTTACCACTTCGACCTCAGCGGCACAGTCTTTGGAGCCATGGCCAAGGACGGCCGCAACGACGAGCTTCGCAATGCGGGCATCATTGACATGCAGTTCCGAAGGTACCTCACCCACCTACGTGTTCTGCCAGGCACCATCATGACCATCATCTTATCTTACCAAAATGATGTTTTGTGTTTGGGAGACGACACACACACTGACACTGGTGAGTGGTGTGGCTCTGCAGGGTGCCGTGCCAGTACCCGGGGCTGGCGGTGATGTTCCACGTGGAGAAGGGGTCGAACCCGTTCTACATGGCAGTCCTGGTGGAATACGAGAATGGCGACGGCGATGTGAAACTGCTAGAAATCATGGAGTCACGGCCGGACGCTGGCAACGGTGGTGAGATGGCTCCAACTGGGGATTGGGTCCCCATGAAGGAGTCGTGGGGTTCCATCTGGAGGATGGATGCCCGGCAC
>NW_021249232.1:0-1088 GCF_002162155.2 Triticum dicoccoides | reverse complement strand
TCTTTTTAGAAGAACTAGAAACATCAATATTATTTCTCTGAGAATCTTGCTCGATTCTCTTAGGGTGGCCTTCAGGATACAAAGGTTCCTGAGTCATTCTACCAGTTCTAGTAGCCACTCTAACAGCATAATCATTTTTCTTACTATTCATTTCATCAAGCACTTCTTTTTGAGCTTTAAGTACTTGTTCTACTTGAGTGGTAACCACAGAAGCATGTTTGCTAACAAGTTTTAGTTCACCTCTAATATTAGCCATGTAATCACTCAAGTATTTAAGCATATCGGAATCATATTTCAATTGTCTACCAAAATAAGCATTGAAACTTCCGTGTTTGACAATAAAATTATCAAACTCACCAAAGCATTGCCTAGCAGACTTATAGTGAGGGATATCACCTTCATCAAATCTATAGAGAGAATTTACCTTTACTACCTGTGTCGGGATATCGGGATCAGGAGGTTCTTCAGTGAATAAAGAATTCAGATCATATGTTTCTTCAACAGGCGGTAAATTAAGACCATGTATTTCTTCAATAGGAGGTAAATTCTTAACATCCTCAGCTTTAATACCTTTTTCTCTCATAGATTTATTTGCCTCTTGCATATCTTTGGGACTGAGAAATAGAACACCTCTCTTCTTCCGAGTTGGTTTAGGAATAGGCTCAGTAATTGGAGCAGGAGCTGGTTCAGGAGGTGCCCAATTATTTTCATTTGTCAACATATTATTCAATAGAATATCAGCTTCATCCGGTGTTCTTTCCTTGAAAAGAGAACCAACACAACTATCCAGGTAATCTCTGGAAGCATCGGTTAGTCCATTATAAAAGATATCAAGTATTTCAGGGTTGTTAAGAGGATGATCAGACAAAGCATTAAGTAACTTGAGAAGGCTCCCCCAAGCTTGTGGGAGACTCTCTTCTTTAATTTGCACAAAGTTGTATATTTCCCTCAAAGTAGCTTGTTTCTTATGAGCAGGGAAATATTTAGCAGAGAAGTAATAAATCATATCCTGGGGACGACGCACACAGCCAGAATCAAGAGAATTAAACCATATCTTAGCATCACCCTTTAATGAGAACAGAAATATT
>NW_021249231.1:0-392 GCF_002162155.2 Triticum dicoccoides | reverse complement strand
ACGTGGATGTAGAACCTTAATATCGAAGACTAGGGAACATTTGTTTCTTACATGAATGTTGTTTGTATGATATGCCCTAGATTTGATGCTGAGAAATTACCTCTGAAGTCTCAAATGAGCCTGGAGATGAGATCTGGCCGTTCCATTGTTTTTGTAGCGTCCACTGATCGAATGTACCCGTTCACTGCTAGAAATGGGCATTCCTTTTCATCATATAAGTTCATTTTTTAACCCTACCTTTTGTAGGGATAACTTCTCATGGTAATCATCGTATCTTACATTGATGGACCACTTTCCCATGGTAAGGAGACTTCATGAAAAGTATGCCCATAACTATGGTTTGAAACTTAGATAACTAATTTCTTCCGCTTAACCCAAAAAGAAGATGGATC
>NW_021249230.1:0-946 GCF_002162155.2 Triticum dicoccoides | reverse complement strand
AGTTTAGAATACTCAACGGACAGAGCTTTCTCATGGAAGTAATGATCCTCCTTGACATTCACCATGAGGGACAATCGATCTGAAATCTTGGTAATGCTCATGTACCATTGATGAAATTCATACATTCTCGTTGGGAGGTTCTTGACCTTGTCTGGCTCGACCAAAGGTTGGCCCCGGACATATTTCCGTTTTATTTCATCCTCTCTAAGCACAGGCATGGGCTCGATCTCGAGTAGTTGTCCAACAGTGATTTTGAGAACTTTAGCCTGCATTATATGGTCCTCCGTTATTACCACATTGCCCACCTCAGGAACGTAAACTATTTGCCCACAATAATATTGGGCGCGCGTACTGTCACGTGTTGTTGGCACAACAAGTGAGGGGATCGATTGCGCCGCCTGTTCCCCAGCTGGGGAATGGTTTTCCCGCATTTTCTGACAGCTGCTTCTTGTTTTCTCGATCCCGAGCTCGCCTCCTTACGTAGACGTGCTCGATTTAACTTCCTGATGTGGCCCTCATAGTCTGTGTCAACAGGCTTGGGAGCTGGTGGTTGAGCCATACGAATGATGTGGTCAATCGTTTCCTCAGGCACTTTCTCCCTTGGCGGCAGTGGCGGTTTTGGTGCAAAATGGGCTTCCACCTCGGCCTTCGATATGGCTGCGATTTCCTCCTCGGACCTGTCATAAGCCCTCTGCGGAAGAGGCGTGAGGCTTGGACCATATTTATATCGCTTGCCTCTGCCTGTACTTCCTGTACTACCTCGACTCGTACCGCTATGCACCATAGCTGCGGGGTGTCTCTTCTGCGATTGCTGAGGCGGCGGAGACGGCTGACGGGGCTGAGTTGGACAAGGAGGAGTGGCCTCCTGAAGCTGTGCCGGACTTGGAGGAGGAGTGGCCTGAGGTTGTGCCGGACATGGAGGAGGAGTGGACGTCTGATGCTGTGG
>NW_021249229.1:0-2056 GCF_002162155.2 Triticum dicoccoides | reverse complement strand
ATGCCTAGATATTCTCATAATTATTCGCTTTTCTATCAATTGCTCGACAGTAATTTGTTCACCCACCGTAGAATTTGCTATCTTGAGAGAAGCCACTAGTGAAACCTATGGCCCCCGGGACTATCTTCCATCATATTATTTTCATATCAACTTGCTATTTCTATTACCGTTTATTTTGCAATCTTTATTTTCCAATCTATATCATAAAAATACCAAAAATATTTATCTTATTATCTCTATCAGATCTCACTTTCATAAGTGACTGTGAAGGGATTGACAACCCCTTTATCGCATTGGTTGCGAGGTTCTTGTTTGTTTGTGCAGGTACTAGGTGACTTGTGTGTTACCTCCTACTGGATTGATACCTTGGTTCTCAAAAACTGAGGGAAATACTTACGCTACTGTGTTGCATCACCCTTTCCTCTTCAAGGGAAAACCAACGCATGCTCAAGATGTAGCAATGGTCTAGGATTTGAAGAGTTAATATTGGGCTTGTCAGCGCGGAGATCTGGAATCTCAGGTAAAACATCAGGGGCAGAGTCATCTGGTTGCTTTTCAGAAACTTCAGGAGCAGAGGCTTGCTGTTCCGGTTCTACAGCTTTAGGATCATCAGTTGGCTTGGTTACCTTGGCCTTCTTGCTAGGTTTTGCTTGTCCACTTCATGGATTGGAACATGTTAGTACAATTATAAGAGTATAAAGAGGTACAAAATACAGTTGATTGTTATTACCCCAGGGCAGTCTTGAAAGCTGGCAGCTGAGTTTGCGATGAATCGCCAGAAGAAGAACGAGAAACTTCCTGGTAGTTTGAATCAGAGGAATTGAGTGGCTGGCGAAAGAGACCCGCCAGCGGGTAAAGAGAAGTTAAGGATGGAAGAACCTTGTTTCGACGGTTCCGTGGAACCGGAGTATTCGGTAAGCCGGAGGACAATTCTTCACCTCCGCCGGTTCTCGTGCTACTGTTGCTTCAAAAAAAGTGAGAATCCAAATGAGCTAAGGGGTGTGAAAATCTTACTTTCCAGATTACCTGTCGAAATTTCTGTCTTGGCAAAGGCTCCGAGTCGGAGGAAACGATCATTACCTCTTCTTCAATGGCTTGGCTGCAGTGTCAATAAGATGATTGAAAAAGGAGACAAGGGAGTCAAGGGCTACCTCTGACTCAGAACTGTCGTCCAGCTCAAACATACTGGAAGCACTTGGTTTCTTCTTGCTTTTCTTGCGGGCTTTCTTGACGGCTTTCTTGGCAGCCCTAGCCTTTTTAGCAGCTTTGTGGTCATATTTTGCCTTCCAAAAATCTGATTTAGCCTGTGAAAGTCAACAAAATTTGAAGTTAATAGAATATTCAGATGATGAGTTGAAAGCAAAGCAAGTTAGAGACTCACATCTGGCGGCGGGTTAAGTTTGCAGAAAGGGTTTAGACCCACTTTGTTGTAGTCTCAGAATCTTCATTCAGAAGAATTCTTGTCATTTCAGTAATTGCATCATCAGACAGACGCAAAGGGCTGTGGCGTAATGGATCCTTTGTACCGCCTGTGTATGTACACATTAAGCCTGGACGGCGGCTCAAGGGTATGATCCGCCATGCAACCCAGCATCGAACTAAGTCAATGCCAGTTAATCCGTTTCCCAGCAGAGCTTTAAATTTCGCTATGGTGGGTGCAAGTTTTCTATGTTCAGTGGCTGAAAGCTTTCCCGGAACATCATGCTTCGGGTCAAGACGTTCAGCGCGATAACCCGGCAATGGATTCTTGTCAGCCGGAGAAGTATCTTTGCAGTAAAACCACGTCTGATTCCAATCTTTTGGGTGACTCGGCAGGCAGGCATAAGGGAAGATGGTGTCTCTTCTGCGTTGAATCGAAATTTTGCCAAGTTCCAAGCTAGGGCCGTTCGTGAACTCATTCTGGCGGTTCAAATAAAAGTATTCTCTGAAAAGTTCAACACCGGGCTCCTCTTGAAGGTATATATACTTCGCAGAAGACTTGAAAGTTGCAGATATTCGATACGGAGTTGGGTCCATTGTCTTGAGGATGGAGCTGGAAGAAGTGCAGGACATCTCG
>NW_021249228.1:0-1058 GCF_002162155.2 Triticum dicoccoides | reverse complement strand
CACCTCGCCATCCTCTCCGCCGCCGCAACCTACGGAGACAGCCAACAGGATTGACATTGCCGCCGACGGGCACCCAGCCGCCGTCAAGGTCGCCTGGTCGGGGTTTGGGGGGGTGGAGTGCGGCCTGTCGGGGGTCGGTACTGAATATGTTTTTCTTTCTCTGGGTTTTCTTGCAAGTGTACACCGAGCCACCGCTGACTCACAATGCCACGTGGGCAGCGCAAACGACTCAAAAGAAGAGAGTGACCCGATTGCTCGTATAGCAAACCAAACTGCCCGTTTTCCTCGTTTTAAGACTTGTGACCAATGTGCTCATCTCGCGAGAGTTCAGTGACGAATGGTGCGTTTATCTCAAGAAGAAATAACCACTTGTGTAGTTATACCATGCCGTTTGCTTTGATATCAGCATAGACTAGGACCAACTCATGTTTGTGTTGCCCAGCACCGCTCCATGGTCTTGCGTGTGATCCAGAACACTGACCAAGGATGGTTATGTGAGCACAAAAGATAACGACTTGTCTAGTCATAACGTGCCATACAGTTCGAAATTACCATAGATCGACTAGGACCGACCAACTCCTGTCCCAGTTGGCCGCTGGCGCTCCATGGTTCTACGGTGAGGTCCAGCGCACTAGCAATGGATGAATAAATGCCGTCGTATTGTGAATATCTTGGGTCACATTTGTGGCTTTGTTTCAGGCTTGAAATGAATTCACTGTTCGCTCACGCCAACTATCTTCTGCCCATTTTTGTTGTTTTCTAACCATCTTTTCTGATATATATGTGGAATCGTGTTGCGCCATATGTACTGAAATTGTTCGGGAGACATGGTCAAAGCCCGGAGAAAGAGCAAGAAAACTAAAGAAAGCGTTAGCGCATTGGACTCGAAATCCAAGTTGTGCTAGCTGACAAAGAAAAAACAGAATATAACAGAGAAATATTGGTTCTGACTGGTTGGTAAAAGGACTCTAAATCCTTTGAGTGGTTCGATTCCACAACAGAACAAATAATGAAATGAATGAATGAAAGCCATGACCATGCCATGTCAAAAAAAAAAA
>NW_021249227.1:0-711 GCF_002162155.2 Triticum dicoccoides | reverse complement strand
GCCTGGTTGATTAGGGTTAGATTAGTTAGCGTTAATTAACCTAGCTAATTAGATAGGCCACTGACATGCGGGCCCCGCCCGGCTAACTAAGTTAGTTAGGGCTAACTAACCTGGTTAGTTGACTGGGTCACTGACCAGTGGACCCCACTGGTCAGGTTTGACCTGGACCCGCCTAGTTGACCTGCTGACATCAGCATGACCTAGTGCTGACGCAATAAATCATTTTCTGGATTTGTTATAATTCAGGAAATTCCAGAAAATGCCTAAAACTTCAATAAATCATAGAAAATTAACCGTAACTCCAAATTAAATAATTTATATATGAAAAATTATCAGAAAAATTCAAGGAATCCATTTGTACCATTTTCATGCATGTTAGAACAACTTATAGCTGCTGTTTAGCACAAATCAATTAAAGGACATTTAAATAATCACATATGGAGTTTGAATTTGAATCTTGTATTCAAACCAACCCCATTTAACTTGTTGCTAGTTACATTAGCTCAAAACACATTCATATTGCCATGTCATAGCATGCATCATTTTGAGCATTGCATTGATTGTGTTTTTCTGTGTTGCCGGTATTTGTCCCCTCTCGATAGACGTGATACCGATGATGTGATCGTTGACACTGATGAAGACTCAATGCTATCTTCAGAAGTGCCAGGCAAGCAAAACCCCCTTGTTCATTCCGATAAAATCCCACTCTCT
>NW_021249226.1:0-1168 GCF_002162155.2 Triticum dicoccoides | reverse complement strand
ATATCCGCCACGAGCCTCAACATTCATCGGACCACATACATCTGTATGTATGATTTCCAACAAATCTGTTGCTCTCTCCATAGTTCTGGAGAACGGTGTTTTAGTCATCTTGCCCATGAGGCACGGTTCGCAAGTACCAAGTGATTCATAATCAAGTGATTCCAAAAGTCCATCTGTATAGAGTTTCTTCATGCACTTTACACCGATATGACCTAAACGGCAGTGCCACAAATAAGTTGCACTTCCATTATAAACTCTGCATCCTTTGGCTTCAACATTATGAATATGTGTATCACTACTATCGAGATTCAATAAAAATAGACCACTCTTCAAGGGTGCATGACCATAAAAGATATTACTCATATAAATAGAACAACCATTATTCTCTGATTTAAATGAATAACCGTCTCACATCAAATAAGATCCAGATATAATGTTCATGCTCAACGCTGGCACCAAATAACAATTATTAGGTCTAATATTAATCCCGAAGGTAGATGTAGAGGTAGCGTGCCGACCGCGATCACATCGACTTTGGAACCATTTCCCACGCGCATCGTCACCTCGTCCTTAGCCAATCTCCGCTTAATCCGTAGCCCCTGTTTCGAGTTGCAAATATTAGCAACAGAACCAGTATCAAATACCTAGGTGCTACTGCGAGCATTAGTAAGGTACACATCAATAACATGTATATCACATATACCTTTGTTCACCTTGCCATCCTTCTTATCTGCCAAATACTTGGGGCAGTTCCCTTCCAGTGACCAGTCTGCTTGCAGTAGAAGCACTCAGTTTCAGGCTTAGGTCCAGACTTGGGTTTCTTCTCTTGAGCAGCAACTTGCTTGCTGTTCTTCTTAAAGTTCCCCTTCTTCTTCCCTTTGCCCTTTTTCTTGAAACTAGTGGTCTTGTTGACCATCAACACTTGATGCTCCTTCTTGATTTCTACCTCCGCAGCCTTTAGCATTGCGAAGAGATCGGGAATCGTCTTTTCCACCCCTTGCATGTTATAGTTCATCATGAAGCTTTTGTAGCTTGGTGGCAGTGATTGGAGAATTCTGTCAATGACGCTATCATCCGGAAGATTAACTCCCAGTTGAATCAAGTGATTATTATACCCAGACATCTTGAGTATATGCTCACTGACAGAACTATTCTCCTCCATCTTACA
>NW_021249225.1:0-3512 GCF_002162155.2 Triticum dicoccoides | reverse complement strand
AATTATCATAAAAAATAATAGGAGGAGATTGGGAAGTCTCTTCCCTTTCATTAGTATTCTCATCATCTTCTATTTGCTTTCTTTTATTTATGTAATTGGCAATATAAGGATTTTCAATGCAATTCACCGCACAATACAAATAAATCTTCTCTAGATCAAAATCAAGAAATCTATCAAGATTAAACTTTGGAATACCCTCAGTTATTCGTTTCATTTCTTCATACCCCAAAAGAAGAATAAGCTGTTTATGATGCTCAAGGGTAATCAAATTATCACAATTTTTGGATACGATTTGGTCATGAAACAATTTGCATTGGAGATTTAAATGACCACGTTCATTGCAAAGTTCACAAGGAGCACGAAAAATATTGAATTTTTCAGCACAAACATCAAGAATTTCTTGCAACCTTTTAGTTTCTAAATACTTGTGCCTCTTGCAATATATATCTTCTCTATTCGGTGTGTTCATGCAAACATGCACTCCACAAAAGTTGACATGCTCTTAAGTTATATTTTCATCATGACTAGTGCAATCATCATTAGTACTATGGATATTCAAAGAGTTCATACTAACAACATTGCAAGCATGCTCATCATTCAAAGATTTAGTGACAAACATTTTATAGATTTCTTCTTCTAGCACTTGAGCACAATTTTCCTTACCATCATTCTCACGAAAGATATTAAAAAGATGAAGCATATGAGATAAACTCAATTCCATTTTTTTGTAGTTTTCTTTTATAGACTAAACTAGTGATAAAACAAGAAACAAAAAGATTCGACTGCAAGATCTAAAGATATACCTTCAAGCACTCACCTCCCCGGCAACGGCGCCAGAAAAGAGCTTAGTTGACGGGGTGTGAGTACCATTTACCTAGCCTCCCCGACAACAGCGCCAGAAAAGAGCTTGATGTCTACTACACAACCTTCTTCTTGTAGACGTTGTTGGGCCTGCAAGTGCACAGGTTTGTAGGACAGTAGCAAATTTCCCTCAAGTGGATGACCTAAGGTTTATCAATCCGTAGGAGACGTAGGATGAAGATGGTCTCTCTCAAACAACATGCAACCAAATAACAAAGAGTCTCTTGTGTCCCCAACACACCCAATACAATGGTAAATTGTATAGGTGCACTAGTTCGGCGAAGAGATGGTGATACAAGTGCAATATGGATGGTAGATAAGAGTATTTGTAATCTGAAATTATAAAAACAGCCAGGTAACAAGTGGTAAAAGTGAGCGTAAACGGTATTGCAATAGTAGGAAACAAGGCCTAAGGTTCATACTTTCACTAGTGCAAATTCTCTCAACAATAATAACATAGACAGATCATATAACAATCCCTCAACATGCAACAAAGAGTCATCCCAAAGCCACTAATAGCGGAGAACAAACGAAGAGATTATGGTAGGGTACGAAACCACCTCAAAGCTATTCTTTCGGATCAATCTATTCAAGAGTACGTACTAGAATAACACCTTAAGACACAAATCAACCAAAACCCTAATGTCACCTAGATACTCCATTGTCACCTCAAGTATCTGTGGGCATGATTATACGATATGCATCACACAATCTTAGATTCATCTATTCAACCAACACAAAGTACTTCAAAGAGTACCCCAAAGTTTCTATCGGAGAGTCAAGAACGTGTGCCAACCCCTATGCATAGGTTCATGGGAGGAACCCGCAAGTTGGTCACCAAAACATACATCAAGTGCCACATGATATCCCATTGTCACCACAGATAAGCACAGCAAGACATACATCAAGTGTTCTCATAAAAGACTCAATCCGACAAGATAACTTCAAAGGGAAAACTCAATTCATCACAAGAGAGTAGGGGGGGGAGAAACATCATAAGATCCAACTACAATAGCAAAGCTCGGGATACATCAAGATCCTGCCATAGAGGGAACACGAGAGAGAACACGAGAAAGATATATCAAACACATAGCTACTGGTACATACCCTCAGCCCCGAGGGTGAACTACTCCCTCCTCGTCATGGATAGCGCCGGGATGATGAAGATGGCCACCGGTGAGGGATCCCCCCTCCGGCAGGGTGCCGGAACAGACTCCCGAGAGGTTTTTGGTGGCTACAGAGGCTTGCGGCGGCGGAACTCCTGATCTATCTTGATAATCGATGTTTTTAGGGTACGTAGGCTTATATAGGCGAAAGAAGTCAGTCGAGAGGTGCTCGAGGGGCCCACGAGACAGGGGGCGTGCCCAGCGGGGGGGGGGGCTCCTATCTCCTAGCCTCCTCGAGGGTCTTCTCACGTGAACTCCAAGTCTCCTGGGTGATATTCTTCCAAAAAATCACGTTGCCGAAGGTTTCATTCCGTTTGGACTCCGTTTGATATTCCTTTTCTTTGAAATACTAAAACAAGCAATAAAACAGCAATATGGGCTGGGCCTCCGGTTAGTAGGTTAGTCCCAAAAGTAATATAGAAGTGTATAATAAAGCCCATAATCATTCAAAACAGATAATAAAATAGCATGAATGCTTCAAAAATTATAGATACGTTGGAGACGTATCATCGGTCTACTTGTCATGGACGTGATGCCTATATACATGATCATGCCTAGATAACATCATAATTATTCGCTTTTCTATCAATTGCTCGACAGTAATTTGTTAAAACCCACCGTAATACTTATGCTATCTTGAGAGAAGCCTCTAGTGAAACCTATGGCCCCCGGGTCTATTCTTTATCATATAAGTTTTCAATCTAATTTTATTTGCATCTTTACTTTCTGCATCTATATCACAAAATACCAAAAATATATTTATCTTATCATATTATCTCTATCAGATCTCACTTTTGCAAGTGGCCGTGAAGGGATTGACAACCCCTTTATCGTGTTGGTTGTGAGTTCTTTGTTTGTCTGTGTAGGTTCGTGGGACTTGTGAGGAGCCTCCTACTGGATTGATACCTTGGTTCTCAAAAACTGAGGGAAATACTTACGCTATTGTGCTGCATCACCTTTTCCTCTTCAACGAAAACCAACGCAAGCTCAAGAGGTAGCAAGAATAAAAGCGACAGACTGCATAATAAAGGTTGCCATCACAAGGTGAAGAATAAGAGCTCCCCAATTAGAGCAACCGAAATGGGAGCGATCGACCGCATTGTACAGCTTAACCAGAAACTCATAACCATGTTTAGTTCTTAAGTGAGCCCTCCTCGTCTCCACATTCTCAAAGTCATCTAAACCAAAATCAAGCTTCTCCAATACAAATGGTCTAGCATGGCACGAGATGTACTAATCCAATTGAAAAAAGTCCATAAATTACACGTTGAACAAAAAAAGCACAAGTGATGATATTAATTATGATGCAATGCTTGTCGTTGCATACCGTACAAGCATCGAAGTTCTCTTCCAGCTTCACGGTGAAAAACCTATCATTTTGCAGGTGAGGAAACCCGCCGCGCACACCCCGGTCATCGTAGCAGTACCCGCACTCCAGGATCCCATCGTCATCAAACATCTCCTGTGTTCAAAATTCAAAGATTA
>NW_021249224.1:0-855 GCF_002162155.2 Triticum dicoccoides | reverse complement strand
AACACTTTATCTATGTACGTGCTCTAGCTCAAGCCGAGTAGCCTCCTCGATCTATCTCTATAGATCTTAATGCCTAAAATATAGACTGCCTCACCAAGGTCCTTCATCGAAAACTTGCCATTCAATGATTCCTTGACCGAGTTCAACATTGAAACATCTTTTCCGATCAGTAGTATGTCATCCACATGCAAGACCAAAATACTATCAAGCTCCCACTTAACTTCTTGTATAAACAAGCGTCCTCTTCACTTTCGATGAAACCGAGACCAGTCACGACCTCATCAAAACGAATATTCCAGCTCCAAGATGCTTCCCTCAAACCAAAAATGGATCTCTTGAGCTTGCATACCTTACTAGTGCTAGTCGGATCAACAAAACCCTCGGCCTGTATCATATACACGTCCTCGGTTAAATTTGCGTGAATGAAAGCCGTTTTGACATCCATCTGCCATATCTCGTAATCAAAATATGCAGCCATAGCTAGTACGATCCTCACCGACTTCAGCATTGCTACCGGCGAGTAAATCTTGTCGTAGTCAATTCCTTGAACTTGTCCATAACCATTAGCGACAATCCGAGCTTTGTGGATATGAACATTTCCATCCACATCGGTTTTCTTCTTAAAGACCCATTTGCAACCAATGGCAGTTACGCCAGGTGGCGGATCAACCAAGTCCCAGACTTGATTCTCATCCATGCACTTTAACTCCGATCTCATGGCCTCCATCCATGCCTCGGAATCTGGGCTCACCATCGCTTCTGCATACGTGGCCGGCTCGTCGCTTTCTAGCAACAATACATCATGCACTCTGCGCAATCTTTCCGACCTCCATGGTTCCGGTGCCGCTTCTACTA
>NW_021249223.1:0-579 GCF_002162155.2 Triticum dicoccoides | reverse complement strand
GAAAGGCTAACGGCGGTTGAGGTATGCACGGGGCCAGGCTCTGCCGACGTAGAACAGTAAATTCACCCATACATCTCACCTCCCTACTTGCTGTTCGTGTGTCAAGGGGGACTCCTGAGCATCAAGACTCAGGAGCCTAACTTGTCACATAGCCCCTCACTCCTTGGTCCCGTCCTGGTTTCCGGTCGGGGCTAACGGCGGCTGAGGTATGCGCGGGGCCGGGCTCTGCCAACGTAGAACACAAGCAAGTAGGAAGGAAAAACGCAAATCTCAAGAAATTCAAAAGAAAATATTACAGTCCATAGAGTACTTCGACAACGCCAAACACAAGTTTAAACGCCTCCACGAGGCAGGATGCATGTTGCAGGAATGAAAAGCAGGACGGGAGCCACGAAGGGGTCACTTTCTAATGGCACCATCGCTGGTGACGGAGCTGT
The DNA here is from genome assembly GCF_002162155.2 of Triticum dicoccoides. Lineage (NCBI taxonomy): Eukaryota > Viridiplantae > Streptophyta > Magnoliopsida > Poales > Poaceae > Triticum > Triticum dicoccoides. Next base: position 142 of record NW_021249223.1, on the reverse strand, counting down.
GCTGGGCGACTTCGCCTCGTGGAGCCTCAGGATCGGCAACGCCTCGCTTCGGCTTGGTGCTGAAAGCCCGGAACTTTGACAGCAGAGCCTCCGCTTGACCCTTCACGGCCTCAGCAGCGACGGCGGCAAGCTTGCCGCTCAC
>NW_021249222.1:0-402 GCF_002162155.2 Triticum dicoccoides | reverse complement strand
CCCAAACGATGTGTGCAGGGTTCCCAAGTCCACCATCCGGGTGCTACTTGGTACACCGGGCCACTGTGCCTAGTCTGTCCCAAGCCCACCTGTACCGGGTGCCACTTGGTAGACTACTAACACTACCTACAAACACTAGAAACTAGTTGCATCTCCTGGACAGAGATCAAGTTGATTAATAAGTTGAGAGAGCTTGGAGTGCCCGGAGCCCAATGTGTGGTAGTAACTGATCATGGATCACAAACACAGAACTCAGTTCTTGAGGACGGCTGCAATGAGACAACCCACCATGTACTCCTACATGGCCTCTCACAGCTACCTTTACCAAATCGTGTTCACACACTTAGCTCTCAACAATAGGACATGTTCACCACATTCCAATTCATCCCTGATGAATCAGAC
>NW_021249221.1:0-1193 GCF_002162155.2 Triticum dicoccoides | reverse complement strand
GACTACAACGGTTGCCGATCACCGCCTGCTGCTGGGTAAGAACTGGTAAGAATTTGAGATTTGCTTGACGGATTTGTGACACCCACCACCACCACTTGTTCGTAGTCTGTAGGATCATATTCTTGTGTGTTTCTATTGCTGCTAACCATGCCAGGATCACAAGCCGACGAGATTGACTGGGAGAATTTATCGAACAAGGAGCTTCATGATAAGTTTCAGCAAATGATGACTGAACAGGTGCAAGATGTGCTGAACAATTTTGAAGAGGCCATGGAGAAGATCACTGGCCTTGAGAAGACGTTCGAAACAAAGCTCGATAACAAGTTTAATGAATTGCTCGCGCGTCTTCCACCACCACCACCCGCTGCACCTAATGCACCTCTCCAACAACAACAACAACGACTACCTCCACGTCGCGAAGCAGACCTCCGCCGAGCAAGCCGTGTTTGATAGAGGCGAGGGTCCCGATCTTTCGATGAGATGATAACTATCGATTTGGTGGAGACGACTTTGACGATCCGACTACAAACGTGCACGACGTTGCGCCTTAGCAATCGCTAAACCAATCTCCTGAGGTTACTGACGATGCTGGAAGCACGGTCAGCCTGACCACGAAGGTCTATTCCTGCAAGCAATCGAAGAACGAGCAAGAATATGATAAAGCAATCTAAATATTACAAATATATATGAAGTATTGATAATGGTGGGGATCCGGAAGCGGTCTTGGTCTGGTCGTTGGACACAAACGAAGTACACGAAGTTGCAATGGCTAACTTTTAACTAAACAAATCCCAAGGTCTAAACGATGCCCTAAGGGCTGTATATATGGAGGAAGAGGGGGTGGATTTCGTGGCCCTTGGTGGAGGGGTCCGAAATCAACCCTATCTCTTGTTTCCCCACACATACGGACTCTAAAAATAGCCTATACTTATGTATTTCGAAATTACATGGGCCTGGCCCAATAATAAGGTGACGCAGCACCTAAAATAGCCTCGGGACGAAATTTATGAAGTGGCATCTTGTATATTTCGTCCAAGGCTTCATGCACACATTATGGTGGCTTCAAAGTCCTGAAATCATCACTTGTAACTCCGTTCTTGTTCCCCTTGCGCATGCCATCATCTCCATGCTTGTTCTTGCTCCAATGTTCATCCTTCTCCAAGCTAGGCCCTTCATTTGTAAGCAAAACAAAT
>NW_021249220.1:0-593 GCF_002162155.2 Triticum dicoccoides | reverse complement strand
GCTGAGACGAGCACGTGACACCACTGCCACCCTGTCATAGCGTAACGCGAGTCGAGGCGGACGTCGTCGCGGTAGCGACGACGGTCGCCGAGACGAGCACGTGACACCATTCCCACCCTGTCTTAGCGTAACGCGAGTCGAGGCGGACGTCGTCGCGGTAGCGACGACGGACGCCGAGACGAGCACGTGACACCACTGCCACCCTGTCTTAGCGTAACGCGAGTCGAGGCAGACGTCGTCGCGGTAGCGGCGACGGACGCCGAGACGAGCACGTGACACCATTCCCAACCTGTCTTAGCGTAACGAGAGTCGAGGCGGACGTCGTCGCGGTAGCGATGACGGATGCCGAGACGAGCACGTGCCACCCTGTCTTAGCATAACGCGAGTCGAGGTGGACGTCGTCGCGGTAGCGACGACGGACGCCAAGACGAGCACGTGACACCAGTGCCACCCTGTCTTAGCGTAACGCGAGTCGAGGCGGATATCGTCGCGGTAGCGATGACGGACGCCGAGACGAGCACGTGACACCATTCCCACCCTGTCTTAGCGTAACGCGAGTCGAGGCGGACATCGTCGCGGTAGCGACGAGGGAC
>NW_021249219.1:0-384 GCF_002162155.2 Triticum dicoccoides | reverse complement strand
TAAATACAGGCTTCTCCAAAAGTCTGTATAAAACCATATGCTTTGATCACACTATCAAAACGTCTATTCCAACTCCGAGAGGCTTGCACTAGTCCATAAATGAATCGCTGGAGCTTGCACACTTTGTTAGCTCCCTTTGGATCGATAAAACCTTTAGGTTGCATCATATACTACTCTTCTTCCAAAAATCCATTCAGGAATGCAGTCTTTACATCCATTTGCCAAATTTCATAATCATAAAACGCAGCAATTGCTAACATGATTCGGACGGACTTAAGCATCGCTACGGGTGAGAAGGTCTCATCGTAGTCAACTCCTTGAAATTGTCGAAAACCTTTCGCAACAAGTCGAGCTTTGTAGACAGTAACATTACCGTCAGCGTCT
>NW_021249218.1:0-528 GCF_002162155.2 Triticum dicoccoides | reverse complement strand
TGCAAGAAGGCGTTGGAAACGTCCAACTGATGCACAGGCGAGGCGCGCAGCCGACCAGCTGAAGGACGGCGCGGATCGTGCCCGGTTTCACAACCGGGGCGAAGGTGTCAGTGAAGTCCACGCTTGCGCGTTGCCGAAAATCATGAACCACCCATTGAGCCTTGTAGCACTTGAGAGAACCGTCCGGGCGAGTCTTGTGGCGAAACACCCACTTGCCAGAGATGATGTTGGCACGAAGGGGTCGCAAAACAAGCTAGCCAGTGGGGATCCCGAAGGGCAGCGCGAGCGAAGGTGGGGACGGGTGATGGCGTAGACGTCAAGGCGGCGCACACATACTCGTCGGCGGAGTAGCGCGTGCTAGGCCGAAGCACTCTTTCTCGGGCACGAGTAGTCACGCCAAGTGGCGTGGCAGTAGGGCCGACGAGTGCCACGGTGGCGGGGGCACCCGGTGAGGCGGAGGGGGCCGCAGCGGCGTCCGAGCCGGCGGTGGAAGAGGCGTCGGGCGAGGGTGGTGTCGAGCCCGTCGCA
>NW_021249217.1:0-1029 GCF_002162155.2 Triticum dicoccoides | reverse complement strand
AGAAAGTTTTAATGCTTATGTTGGTAGAGAGTTAAAGAATAATGCTTTCGAGATAGGACGCGTAGGTGATAATCTGGCTAGAGTTAAAGATGAACTTCACCGCGTTAGCAAATATGCTTCTATGGTTACTACTCAAGCTGAGCAAGTGCTCAAGGCTCAAAATAATTTGCTTGATGAATTGAATAATAAAATGACTTTGCTGTTAGAGTGGCTACTAGAACTGGTAGAATGACTCAGGAACCTTTGTATCCTGAAGGCCACCCTAAAATAATTGAACAAGATTCTCAGAATAATAATCTAGATGTTCCTAGTTCTTCTAAGAAGAAGAAAAAGAAGAATGATAGGATTGTGCAAACTTCTAGTGAACCTAATACAGAAACACTTGAGAATCCCAATAATACTTCTATCTCTGATGCTGAAACGCAATTAGGTGATGAACATGAACCTGATGATAATGCTAATGATAATGTTCATGTTGATGCTCAACCTAGTAATAACAACGATGTAGAGATTGAACATGATGTTGATCTTGATAACCCACAATCAAGAAACCAACGTTATGATAAGAGAGATTTTGTTGCTAGGAAGCACGGTAAAGAAAGAGAACCATGGGTTCAGAAACCCATGCCCTTTCCTCCTAAACCATCCAAGTCAAAGGATGATGAGGATTTTGAGCGCTTTACTGAAATGATTAGACCTATTTTCTTACGTATGCGCTTAACTGATATGCTTAAAGTAGATCCGTATGCTAAATACATGAAGGATATCATCACAAATAAAAGAAAGATACCGGAAGCTGAAATTTCAACCATGCTTGCTAATTACACTTTTAAGGGTGGAATACCAAAGAAACTTGGAGATCCGAGTGTTCCAACTATACCATGCTCCATTAAAAGAAATTATGTTAGAACTGCTTTATGTGATCTTGGAGCCGGTGTTAGTGTTATGCCTCTCTCTTTATATCGTAGACTTGAATTGAATAAGTTGACACCTACTGAAATATCTTTGCAAATGGCTGATAAATCAACT
>NW_021249216.1:0-2759 GCF_002162155.2 Triticum dicoccoides | reverse complement strand
TCGAAAATTGTGCTCCGAGAAGAAGGACCGGGTAGCACAGTTAAAATCATCACGACAATGATATAGCCAAACAGGCTAGGAATGGCGTGATCGGGTACAAACTCGTATTTATAGAAGCTTACTGAAGAGTTGTTGAACCGTAGTGCAGAATAATTTCACTAGTCGGTGTTCTCGGTTGACAACAACCTATAACCTAAGAACAATTGGACCTGGTGAGTAATAACAATTGATGAAGAACCCATAAGAAGTTATGATGTTCCATGATATTCTTGAGATACCAGATTGTAATACTCGACGGTAGAGCAGAGTAGAGGGTGGACACGTGAAGTGATCTGCAGAAGACAAGTACTTCATCTTGTCTGAGAAATGGAATCAAAGGGGATCAATCATGGTCGAAGCCATGATAGCAAAGGATCAATTCACAGGTACCAGATGATATTATACCAAGGAAATAGTTATTATTACAAGAAGTTTCCATGATAGGATCTACATCATGTCCATGGGCATGAACACAAAGTTCAAGGTCGACTCCCACGTCTCCAATGCATAACCTTTCATTTACTTCTCGCGTTCGATGAAGTTGTAGTGTTGAAATTTTATCTGGCAAAATACCAGAAGAGTATGACTCGTGAAAACTTTCGAGTTCACACATATTAAGGAAGGCATAGGTTCAAGCCATCGAGGCTTCTTAGCACATGTACCACGAACTTCAGGAGTAAATAACACAAGCTCAAAAGTAGAGCATGGTTGACAAAGCGGAGGATACAATTTACCAAAGGCATTATATACCCGTGGAAGGGCTCACAAGGTTATTGAATATGAAGGACGATGCCGGATGAAATCCAACAATGGATCGGGCGATCCACAACGGAGCTGATGTGAGTATCGGTACTCAATCAGACAAAGAAAGAATGCACAACATCATATTATAGAACATCTGAATAATTTGATGTTTAGATAACAAAGGAATTATGATTTACAAAACAAAGGATCATAAGCAAATGTTCTGATCGAAAATGAATAAGTTCAATAGACTTAGAAGCACAACCGATCAAGGCATTGATTGGTCAAGAAGCAGCTCATATCCAACTGACGTTTGAGCCAGAAGGATGAATTCTAGGATTCGACTAAGGAAGGCAAGCATCCTCAACATATTGAATTAATGGACTTAAAATGATAATGATAGAGGATGCCAATAAGCTTACCAGACTTATAGGATTTAATCCCAATGCAAGCAAGCAAGCAAGCAAGAATTACAAGAGTAATAGGTTGTTGAAAATCTTTGGAAGATTGAATGGCATTTCAAAAACTTTTGTGAAACACCTTAACAACTGGGGATGAGCAGATACTCGATAAATGCGAGAATTAACCGTAGGGGTATTCAAGTGACAAGAACCGCAAGGCAGTAAGCTCAATGGATTATCGAAACCACGACGAGTTTTTCAGGGTATCTTGTAATAACAAGACCACTGGGGATGATATAAGAATAACAACTGTAAGTAGTTACCCATAAGGGTTGACGGTGGAAGGGGAATTGCAAACGCGATGAACACAAGTTCTCGGGTTAACAGCGGAAAGTATCTTCAGGGTCTTCACGTGCAGCAGACGATCATCAGTAATAAGGGGCTCTCTGGGTGAAAGTGATAACGAGATCCTAATGTTAGATTTAGCAAAATTCATTTAACCCGAATAGAAGAGAGATCAGAGTCCCAGAGTAAAGGTCGAGGAGTAAAAGATCCTAGTACCACCCAATGGCGACGTGTGCCCGTAAGACACACAGCCATGTTAGTAAAAGTTTTGCAATGTCTAGACTCAACTTCGGCCAAGGAGTTGGAAGAGGGATTCCTACAGGCAGTCGGCTCTGATACCAACTTGTGACGCCCCCGATTTAATCGTACACTAATCATGCACGCAAATGTGTACGATCAAGATCAGGGACTCACGGGAAGATATCACAACACAACTCTACAAATAAAATAAGTCATACAAGCATCATAATACAAGCCAGGGGCCTCGAGAGCTCGAATACAAGTGCTCGATCATAGACGAGTCAGCGGAAGCAACAATATCTGAGTACAGACATAAGTTAAACAAGTTTGCCTTAAGAAGGCTAGCACAAACTGGGATACAGATCGAAAGAGGCGCAGGCCTCCTGCCTGGGATCCTCCTAACTACTCCTGGACGTCGTCAGCGGGCTGCACGTAGTAGTAGGCACCTCCGGTGTAGTAGGGGTCATCATCGACGGTGGCGTCTGGCTCCTGAACTCCAACATCTGGTTGCGACAACCAGAAAGAAAGGAAAAGGGGAAAAAAAGGGGGAGAAAGCAACCGTGAGTACTCATCCAAAGTACTCGCAAGCAAGGAACTACACTACATATGCATGGGTATATGTGTAAGGAGGCCATATCAGTGGACTAAACTGCAGAATGCCAGAATAAGAGGGGGGTAGCTAATCCTGTCGAAGACTACGCTTCTGGCAGCCTCCGTCTTGCAGCATGTAGGAGAGAGTAGATTGAAGTCCTCCAAGTAGCATCTTCAAGTAGCATCTCATAGCATAATCCTACCCGGCGATCCCCTCCTCATATCCCTGAGGTAGAGCGACCACCGGTTGTATCTGGCACTTGGAAGGGTGTGTTTTATTAAGTATCCGGTTCTAGTTGTCATAAGGTCAAGGTACAACTCCAAGTCGTCCTGTTACCGAAGATCACGGCTATTCGAATAGATTAACTTCCCTACAGGGGTGCACCACATAACCCAACA
>NW_021249215.1:0-1714 GCF_002162155.2 Triticum dicoccoides | reverse complement strand
AGAATGAGGGGGATGGGGATAATTCACCTCAACACTGAAGTTCCCGCTGTTGAGAAAATCCCCCGCACCCACGACACCTGCGCCGGTAGATGACCTTCCGCTTGCCAGCGTCGAGGTTCGTCGCGATCCCTAGAAGGCCCCCTCGCTGAAGAACGGGTCTTGCAACGCCGCGTTCAGGGTATGGAGCCCGCAGAGCTGCCGCTCCTGCAGCCTGTGGTACAACATACGCAGGTTCCCCGTCCCGACATCCATTCCCCTTTTCCCCGTCCCGAAATTCCGGCGACTACCTCTTGTTTCGACTGTGTGCAAGGAGCGCACAGCCTCGGCCATCAAGCTGATTTATAGCTGGCAGCATGGAAAGAGCAGCGCTACGAGACGGTTGGGGGTTAATCGCAGATTGCAAAAATGAATGAGCATAATTATTTTCAGGAGGAGGGAGGGTTACCTGGGTGGTGCTGGGTTGTGGTCCTGATGGAGGCGCGCGGTCATTCCGGCAGAGGAGGTTGTGTGGCGAGTGCCCGCCACACTTTGTTCCGGGCGCGAGCACCCCTGCCTCTGAGTTGTCGGAGCCACGGAGGCGAGCCACTAGAAAGCCTGAAACACAGGGTCTGCAACTCATCTTCGGGAAGAAGATAACGGAACCGGTTTTTGGGGCCTTCGCCCTTTCTTCTACTTTATACGTAGCTGGCATTCCTACTACTAGTGGCGACCCCATTTTTTTTTTGCATTCTTCTTCTTTTACATTGGTGACCCCATTTCTTTTTGGAAAACATTTGCAAACGGCGCACCGGCCGAAGCTTCGGCCGGTCGCTCGCTTGCGCATCACACTGCACACTGGTCCTACGTCCTCTCACTTATTTTATCTTTTTCTCTCTTGATCTTTCTCCACCTCTCCCCCGTCACTCATCCCATCCCATCCATGCGCCTCTCCCTCGCCGCTCATCTGTCGCCGGCGGTGTGCCGGAGACAAGCCGCCATTCGATTGACGGTCCCCCGCGAGTAAGGATTGAAGGATGCTGCAGACACTCGCGTCCGCCGTCGCCCCTGTATTGTGAGACCGCCGTTGCGAGGCCATGGCGAGCCGCAGGAGGGCTGGGACCAGCGTGGCGACCTGCTGCACCCCGGCGACAGGGGCGGAGCTAGGCTAATGCAAGGGTATGCAACGCATACCCAATGTTGTTTGCAAATTGTTTTCAGTATATAAGCTCCTATATGCATGTATGTAACGTATTTTTTTTAAAAAAACAAGGCAAAAGATTTGCCATTTTCATGATTAAGGGAGAAGGTTTAAGACAAACGACCGCAAAGCGGGAGACAAATGTCTACTTTCGCGGCATTACAATACTCAAGTGGGTGGCACCGGCAATAGCCCAAAGATGGGCCTCCTCTTTTATCTTCGCGATGAGCATCATCGTCGTAGCGGCGATGTTACGGAAAACCCTTCCATTACGCTTTTTCCAAATCTCCCAAGACATGAGCATGAACAAGGAGGCGATAGCCTTTCTCTTATCTCCACGCTCAACCACATTTTTAATCCACCATTCTCGAACCGAAACGTCATTTCGCCAGCTCCTCACCACATCATCATGTATACCAAGCCATGTTGCAACCTCGATCCAGACACGCTGGGAGAACCTACATTGGAAGAGAAGGTGTGCTGCGGTTTCCTGGACTTGCTTGCAAAGCGGGCAAAGGTTGCAGTTCGGCCATCCAC
>NW_021249214.1:0-1214 GCF_002162155.2 Triticum dicoccoides | reverse complement strand
CGAAGGGACAGACACAGGAACGAAGAAGGACACATGCCGGCCAGCCTAAGTGTTCCGGAGCAGTAGCAAGCTACCATGGCTCAGTGGAAACACTAGGAGACATTTCCCGGTAAGAGAGGCTACTAAAGATAAACAACTAGATGGTCAGATCCCACACATACCAAGCATTTCAATAACATACACACAATATGCTCGATATGTGCAAATACAACATGGCATCACAACATGACTCTACAAATCAAGTATTTTAATCAATAGGCTCCGAGGAGCGAGATATTACAAACATGGGTCTCATGACCCAACAATCAGAGCATACAAGTCAAAGCACAAGCGGAAGCTATCATGTCTGAGTACAGACATCTATAAATGAAAAAGGCTGAGAAGCCTGACTATCTATCAGATCCTGCCGAGGGCACAAGATCGTAGCTGAGGTAACAAGCTAAACGTCGAAGTCCACGCGGAACTACTAGCGAGACCGAAATCTCTCTGCAAAAACATAAAATAGGCAAACGTGAGTACAAATGTACCCAGCAAGACTTACATCAGAACTAACTACATATGCATCATTATCAACAAAGGGGATGGTGGGGTTTAACTGCAGCAAGCCAGCTTTGACTCGGTGGCTATCCTAAACTACGACTGCAATGTAACTCTTTTGAGGTGGCGCACACGAGTCCACATATTCACCAACCAATACACCACTATGGAACCGCTCCCATCTCCCTACGAGAACGCCATCCATAGCACTCACGCTTATCTTGCGTATTTTAGAGTATCCACTTTCACTTGTCTATGAACTGATATAAGCAACCCAGAAGTCCTTTTCCGCGGACACGGCTATCCGAATAGATGATGTTAACCCTGCAGGGGTGTACTTCTTCACACACGCTCCCACCACTTACCGCCGTTTACACGACATGTACTCGGCAACCTTCAAGCGGAAGCCCAACGTGGGTGTCGGCCACGGCCTGCCTAAACACTCAAGTCTCTAGTCCAGGTTTATCGCCTATTCGGGTTCCATCCATGAGGAGATCCGGCCGGAGTTTCGCTCACAGCCCCAAACGATGTGTACAGGGTTCCGTGACACCAAACGGGCGCCCGGTATACCCGGCCACGTGCCTACCGCATCACAGCCCACCCCTACGGTCAGCGCTGCGCACGGCCTCCAGCATACTACAAACACCAGAAACTACTTGCAACTCCTGGACAGAGGA
>NW_021249213.1:0-384 GCF_002162155.2 Triticum dicoccoides | reverse complement strand
AGGTGCAGCAAGAGCTCGAGGCTCTCGCCAAGAAGCACGAGTCCTTGGAGCTTGACTCCAAGACACGGGAGTCCGAGCTCGCGCAGGCGCTTGAAAGCGTCCGGAGCGCCAAGGCCGAAGCCCACAAGGCCCTCCAGGAGATTGATGCGGCAAAGAAGATAGCAGCGGGTAAGGCATTAAATATGCAAAGCAAGTATGTGAAGGAGACTATCCTTTTTCTTACCCGAGTTCGGATCTCTCCAGGAGCGTTTGCAGATCTTCCCCGCAGTGTGCTCGATGCCGTAGAGTTTTACCGGGCTGAGGAGGGGAGCTCAACGGAGAAGTTGTTCTGGTCTCAGTATACTTCACAAGGCTGGTGGTCGAACTTCACAGGGCGGCAGAACA
>NW_021249212.1:0-885 GCF_002162155.2 Triticum dicoccoides | reverse complement strand
CCCGTCGGGAGGAAGAAGGAGGAGGCGGGAGAAGAGAGAGAGTTGGTGCGGCACCCGCAGGTCAGCGACGTCGGCAGTGGGCCCCGCCCTTTTAAGTGGAGACGGTTTCCGCTGTTGCCTCTCCCTCGCGCCGAGGCGTATAGGGATGAACCCGCCTTCGACGCGGCCCCCTGCGCGCGTGCGGTCAAGCCGCCGGGCCGGCCCAGTGGCGCCCTGCCACTAAATCTCGCCCGGTGCGCCCAACCGCCGCCCAGATCCGGCCCATTTAGGTAAATCCTTTGTCTTTTTTCTTTTTCCAGTCAACTTCAAAAATCCATAAATAATTCAAATTAACTCCAAATTTGATGATACAAATTTCTAGTAGTTTCTAAAATCATTCCCTACCACAGGGTGCTATTGTCACATTTTTACAAAAGCATTTCCTTCACAAATATTTATCAAATCCTATTTTTCCTATTTCTATGATGTACTTTAGAAAATCACAGAGAGCTCAAATTTGATCCAAATGCCATGACTCAAATTCCTAGATGCTTCTAAGTTCATAACTTAGCTTATGAACATTTTTATTAATACTTTCTGTCCCACATAAAATAATGAGCCATTTCTTCATATTTGTCAACTTTGCAAATTCATAGGAAATTCATTTGAACTCCAAATCCAGTGAAACCAACTCCCAGATGCTTCTAAAATCATGATTTGTTAAATGGGTGCCTTTGCTCATTTTTCAAAAATATATTTCTGTACACTTCTTGCAAATCCATAAACCCCTTGATTACATCATATCAAAATGTTTAGAAATATCCACTGACCCAATTCCAATGAAACCACTCTGCTTATTTTTCATATAACCAGAGATGTCCTAGAAAAGTCAAATTAATATTTTTT
>NW_021249211.1:0-546 GCF_002162155.2 Triticum dicoccoides | reverse complement strand
CCCCCCCCTTCCCCCTATATATAGTTGAGGTTTGGGGCTGCTAAACACATGAGAACTTCTCCCTCTTGGCGCAGCCCTACCTCTCTCCCTACTCCTCCTCTCCCGCGGTGCTTGGCGAAGCCTTGCAGGATTGCCACGCTCCTCCATCACCACCACGCCGTTGTGCAGCTGCTGGATGGAGTCTTCCTCAACCTCTCCCTCTCTCCTTGCTGGATCAAGGCGTGGCAGACGTCACCGGGCTGTACGTGTGTTGAACGCGGAGGTGCCGTCCGTTTGGCACTAGGATCTCCGGTGATTTGGATCACGACGAGTACGACTCCTTCAACCCCGTTCTCTTGAATGCTTCCGCTTAGCGATCTACAAGGGTATGTAGATGCACTCTCCTTCCCCTCGTTGCTGGTTTCTCCATAGATAGATCTTGGTGACACATAGGAAAATTTTGAATTTCTGCTACGTTCCCCAACAGTGGCATCATGAGCTAGGTCTATTGCGTAGATTCTTTGCACGAGTAGAACACAAAGTAGTTGTGGGCGTTGATTTTGTTCA
>NW_021249210.1:0-1924 GCF_002162155.2 Triticum dicoccoides | reverse complement strand
AGAGAGAGCACCAACTCCCCCCCGTCACTAGTAATGCGGGCTCAAAGCTAGTATCGACCTAGGTAATCAATAATGCCCTTTCCCATATAAGAGTAGAGTGGTTGCGCATGTAAGGTTGGGACAGTCATCAAATCTTAAATCTAATCCATTTTCGAAAACAACACACACACTTGCCTCGGTACACCAGTTCGTCATCAAGTGGTTACCCATCTCATCATCTCCCTCGGGCATAAGTGTCACCCGACGGGGTTTTCAAAGAAGTCTTTTGAAAATGCTTTGCCTCCTTCACCATGCATAAACCCGTCCCTTTTTGCGTAGCACTAATTTAGCATCCTATCTACTCTCATCGTCCTAACCCTCATCAGAAGGTAGGGTCATGCATAATGCAAGTATCAACGAGGAAGTACGGTGGCAAACCATCAAAGTCGATACCACCTCATCATGATTCCGTTGCAACAACAATATGGTGCTATATGACATGCATAAAAAGGGTTTCATAGACATGGTCAAAGGGCTGCTTGCCTGTTTCATTAGAGTCTTGAGATCTTCTGGTCCTTCTCCAGGTACTCCGTCTACTTTGGCAACTAACGTCGGAAACAATCACAATAAGCAACACAACAAGGCAAGAATGAATGTGCTCTAAAAATATGAAGTTGACTTTTATTGGATACCTCTGGTCATATGAGGAATGACCAAATGATTTCATTGGAAGAGGATCAATGGATATTTCTAAACATTTCGATATGATGGAATCAAGGGGTTTATGGATTTGCAAGAGGTGTACAGAAATATATTTTTGAAAAAATGAGCAAAGGACCCATTTAACAAAGGATGATTTTAGAAGCATCTAGGAATTGGTTTCATTGGATTTGGAGTTGAGATGATTTTCCTATGAATTTGCAAAGTTGGCGATATTTAAAGATATAGACCATTATTTGAGGTGATACAGAAAGAATTAGTAAAAATGTTCAAAAACAAAGTTTTGAACTTATAGACATATAGGATTTCGAATCATGGAATTTGGATCAAAAATGGACTCTCTGTGATTTTCCAAAGTTTATCACAGAAATAGGAAAAATAGGATGTGATAAATATTTGTGAAGGAAATGCTTTTGCAAAAATATTACAATAGCACCCCTCCCATTGAACAAGACCCCCGTTTTGACTGTAGCGCTCCAACACAAGTCCGTTTCCTCTGTTTTGCGGTACGCCACACCCCTCCCGATCAACAGGACCCCGTTTCGACCGTAGGAGGTTCAACAGAAGTCCGTTTCCTTCGTTTTGAGGTACGCCAGACCCCTCCCGATGAACAGGATCCCGTTTCGAACGTGGCCGGTCGAACACAAGGCCATTTCCTCCGTTCTGCGGTACGCCAGGCCTCGTTTCTATCGGCTGTTCCATCCAAACCCTCCCGATGAACACGGCGACACATTCTGTTCCGACCCAGCCGGTTGGCTCCCCATGAACACGACGATGATGTTGTTTCTCCGTTCCAACCCAGCCATGTACATGAGCCCTGGCCGTACGTATGCCCGAGTAGGCGTTCGAGACCCCGCCTGTATGTACGTACGTGGCTGTATTTTCTTTCATGCACACTGGTCGATGTACGTACGTGTACATGATACATGCGCGCCTCTACTACGACACGTGTGCGCCTCTACATTGAATAGTATGTACATACACGCTCGCGACCAGAATGACAACGCTACGTACGCTTCGACCAGGTGGGTCCCGACTGTCAGGCACTTCCTTGCGTGCGAAGATGTAGCTGGTGGGTCCTAGCAGTCAAGGGGGAGAATCAGTTTTTTTGCCCGGACGCACTTCCTTGCGTGCGAAGATGTAGCTGGTGGGTCCCAGCAGTCAGGGGGAAAAGTTTTTTCGCGAAATATGGTGGCCTGTCCGGTGAATCCCCCGCTGTCAGGTG
>NW_021249209.1:0-816 GCF_002162155.2 Triticum dicoccoides | reverse complement strand
AGAAAGGACCCGATTCAAGAAACAATCCCTATTGCTTCGGATCTGAATTGGAGACATGATGATCGCCATTCTTCATAATGAAGAGTCAGGGTCTATATTGTTTTATGCTATTTTACCTTAAGGGTGTTTAGGTCATGTCCTACCTGATACTGATGATCATGTGCTAAGAACAATTATGTAGGGTTGGGTTCGATGACTATGAGGATGATGATCGTATGACTTATTATTAATAACGAGTAGAAGTTGTATGATGATGCATGATTAGTAGGACTTGTTATTATATACGATGATGTATGATGCGAGCATGCATGAGTTATTATATCAGCGGGTGAAGTGAACATATATAGCAGCAGCGTTGGTAAACCAAGGACGAAGATATAAGAGAGGACACTTCTCTCTATTAGCTAGCTAATAACAACCTAAAAATAACCCCCAAAACCCCTAAAGCAGCCACTTTTCTAAAAAAACATGGACTTTTGGTCCCGGTTGGTGCCACCAACCGGGACCAAAGGCCCCCTGACTGGGCTTGGCGCACAGGGCCACGTGGAGGCACATTGGTCCCGGTCCATGTTTGAACCGGGACTAATGGGTGGAGGTATTAGTAACGACCCATTAGTCCCGGTTCATGAACCGGGACTAAAGGCCCTTACAAACCGGGACTATTAGGTGTTTTCCTACTAGTGGCAGGTGCTATGCCTTTTCATTTAAGGAGGGGGAAAAACTTTACACTAGTAGTGAAGCTACTTGGAAAAGCTGAAAAAAGAATAAAAGACCCAGTACAAGCAAGGCCTGCCTGGCTGTACAGTTCAAAAAAAA
>NW_021249208.1:0-1339 GCF_002162155.2 Triticum dicoccoides | reverse complement strand
GCTTATCCTAAACTGCTTAGTATAGGTTGGTTAGTGATCCATCAGTGACCCCCACCTTGTCCTTGTTGCCCCTGTTTCATCATTGAAGACCCGATCAACGGGATCGAAGACCAGGCCCCGGCACCGCACATCACTTTCCCCTTAGTTGCTCGACACTACTGGGATACTATCGAGTGCCGAGGGTGAGACCTCTACAACACTTCTGATGTTAACCCTGTAGTGTAGCTATTCGGTCGTGGTCACCGAGGGTGATTTCCTCTTTAACCACTTCCGATACGACTCTGTCGTGCAACCCCTCAAGTGTGAACCTCGAGGGTGATTCCTCTACGTTCACCTTGATGATTACATTGAGTGGAACCCACCGAGGGTGATTCCTTGGGTTTTCCTCTTGATGTTTGGACACACGGATACTTGGACTTTACAACTGTTACTTGGAAAGTGATGTGGAGACGGGTTGACCTGGAAGGTGCCCGTGAGATAATTACGAGGCGTGGCCGGGCATTCTTAGCCCTTGCCGCAAGTCCTCGAGACGGGGCAACGGGGTCACCTCTTTCGTGAGTCTCTGCTTGTTACCGCGCGTTCCTAATCCACTACGATTTGGATATTTGATCCAAGGGGCCTCTGGCCTGATAGCACTAACCATCACGTGGGCATAGTATGGGCGTTCTGCGTCGTATACATCAGCCAAAGCTTAATAGACGTCAGCGACTGAGTGACGCGCGCCGGGTTGGACTGCGCAAGCGCCTGCCTTGTTGAAGGAGGTAGCTAGGTCTGCTCACCGGCCGCGTACGCAACGTGCAGGAGTTTCCGGGGAGATGGCCCATGACCCCTGGGGGCATAGGTTTAGTCCGGCGTGCTGACCTCTCTGTTAAGTCTAGGTCGGGTTGCGGCGTATTGTTTGGCCGAGGCCGGGCATGACCCTGGAAAGTGTGTCCAGCCGGAGTCAATCGAGCGTGGTGGGTAAGTTGGTGCACCCCTGCAGGGAAGAAAACATCTATCGATAGCCTGTCCTACGGTAACGGACACTTGGAGTTGTATCCCGATCGATACAACTAGAACTGGATACTTGTGATGAGAACTGGATAGAGATGAGGTTTTGATTGTGATGATAACTGGATAGTATGGCTCTGGGATTTCTTTCTCGCAGGGAGTCGAGAAAGGATCTCTGGCCGAGGTTGATAACACCGCTACTACTTTACCTTATGCTACTCTACTCCCTCCTGTTTGCTGCAAGATGGTGGTTTCCAGAAGATGCTAGTCTTCGATAGGACTAGGCCTTCTCTCTATTCTGGCATTTCTGCAGCCCAGTCCACATATATAGCCTTCCTTTGATAATGTT
>NW_021249207.1:0-391 GCF_002162155.2 Triticum dicoccoides | reverse complement strand
AAGCCTATCAATTTAACTTGTCGTGGTGCGAGCAGATGAGTCGACAAGGGATGATCTACAACAAGCCAAGACCGGAGAAGCACAGAAGACAAAATGTCAAGATTAGGAAGAGATTGTTAGAACTAATCTTGAGTAGTTTAGTTAGTCTAGTTAAACTTGTACTAGGATGTCAAACTACGGCTAGGATTAGCACCTGGCCGTGGTATACGTGACCTAGTCAAAGTAGGGTAAGGAGTAGTAGGTCATCTAGGTTAGTACGAGGTGTCCGTGTAATACGTGTAGGTCTAGGATGTGGTGTTCGTGTCCTGTTCCAGGAAGTCTAGGAAACTAGGATCGGCTGGTTGAACGTGTATATATATACACGGGCAGGCAATAGCTTTGTAACACCGTG
>NW_021249206.1:0-1869 GCF_002162155.2 Triticum dicoccoides | reverse complement strand
AGTTTATGAGTTGACCAAGGTGCTATTAAGGAATTATCCAAAGATTGGTCATGCGAGTGTTGAGCTTATTGCAAGCATGTCTTGAAGAAGAAGGTTGTGTGATCATTCATGTTTACCTTCAATACATCATCCAAATGAAGAGAGTTTCAAAGATTCAAGGTTGATCAAGACTAAGTCAATAGTGAATCAAGTTGATTAACTCACAAAGAGTAGAAGATGTACCGAGAGGGATCAAGTGATCCCATGGTATGGTAAGCATTGTCCATTTCACTTTGTGTACTAACCCATGGTCTATGTGAGAGTTCTATGTGGGGTTAGGTACGTATCCATGGGCTTGCATCAAGAGGAAGATATCATACAACCCATGGAAAGGATGGCATCAAGTGGTGATCATCATCAAGATTGCCGTGTGCAAGTTCAAGTGGAGCATCACGAAGAGATCAAGTGCTTGAATCTTTCCATCCATTGTGGTGTCAATAGACTTGTGAAGATGAGCCGAAGTGTGTCTCACCCATAGTGGACTATGGGGGAGCAATCATCTAGTCTTCATCGAGCCAACACAATCAAGAAAGGTGGTCCAACTTGAGGGAGTGAAGATCGTCATCATCTAGCTCAAGTGGACCATGTGCAAGGTAAAGGTTTGCCCTTGATAGGTTTTCTATTTTACCGGTCTCATGGTAGTTGTGGGAGACCGGGTTATAGGATCGATTGCCGTACTATCAAGGGGGGCTCTCGATGAGTTGTTTGATCGTATCATTCATAGAGAGCTCAAACCATTGCATCCTTGTATCATGTTTCTTGGTTCTTGTTTTATTCTCTTTGTGAGTCTTAGAGCTTATGGTCATCTTGATGACAAGCTTGAGTTCATCGAAAATAGAGTTCGCATGTGTCTTCTATGATGTTTTCGGTGTTGGAGGTTTTACCGTCTTATCCGAGGAAGGGTTCTCACCATTTTCTTATGGGCCTTTTCTAAGTTGCTTCTTATTGATATTTCTTTCAAGATTGTGTTAGCCCTTGTCGCTAGCTTTCCAACAAACTTGGTTTCATCGAATTCGGAGTCCGTTTGCAAAAGTTGTGGCTGTTTTGGTGAAGGCTGCAGCGGTATTACCGCGTCTAGAGCGGATGTAATTTTTTACTACCGCTCTAGAGAGGTACTACCGCGGCTCCTGAGCGGTAGTACCGCTCTAGAGCAGTCCTACCATGGCTCCTAAGCGGTAGTACCACCCCGGACCAAAAACTCGTGTTTTCTCTCTCGTTTGGGCTGTTTTGAGCGTGCTAAGCGGTAGTACCGCTCCTCCAAGCGGTAGTACCGCTTGTGCACGACCTGAGCACATAACGGTTGGATTCGGGAGGTCCTATAAAAGGGGGTCTTCTTCCCCATTGAACCTTATCCTTTGATCTCGTGTTCTTCCCCCATTGTTGACCTTCTTTGAGCTTGCTAACTCTCAATCCCTCCATGGATTCATGCTAGTTTTTGAGGGAAAAGAGAGAGGAGATCTAGATCCACATTCCCACCAATCACTTTCTCCTTTTTGTGAGGGGAACCCTTTGGATCTAGATCTTGGAGTTCTTCGTGTTCTTCTTTTGTTCTTCCTCTCATTTTCCTCCCTAGCATTAGTTGCTTTGGTGGGATTTGGGAGAGAAGGACTTGAGAACTCTGTGTGCCCTTGCCATTGCATTTGGTGCATCGGTTTGAGTTCTCAAAGATGGTTATGTTTCCTAACCATGGACAAAAGAGTTGTCATTTGATTAACGGGATCACATCATTAGGAGAATGATGTGATTGACTTGACCCATTCCGTTAGCCTAGCACTTGATCGTTTAGTATGTTGCTATTGCTTTCTTCATAACTTATACATGTTCCTGTAA
>NW_021249205.1:0-1702 GCF_002162155.2 Triticum dicoccoides | reverse complement strand
GGATACATAATGCCTTTGGTAAATTGTATCCTCTGCTTTTCTCAACCATGCTCTGCCATCGAGTTTGTGTTATTTACTCTTGAAACTTGTGGTATATGTTTCTAAGAAGCCCCTATGGGTTGAACATATGCCTTCTCTAAACCGTGTGAACCCGAAAGTTTTCACGAGTCATACCCTTCTGGTGCTTCACCAGACAAAATTTCAACACTACAACTTCATCGAACGTGAGAAGTGAATGAAAGGTTATGCATTGGAGAAGTGGGAGTCGACCTTGAACTTGTGTTCATGCCCATGGACGCGATATATATCCTATCATGAAAGCTTCTTGTAACAATAACTATTTCCTTGATAACTAACCTATGGTATCTGTGAATTGATCCCTTGCAACCGTGGTTCCGACCATGATTGTTCTTCTTTGATCTCATTTCTCGGACAAGTTAAAACAATTGTCGTCTATGGATCAATACACCAGTCCAACCTTTACTTTGATCTTGTGTCAAGTATTACCCCCCTGGTATCTCGAGATTATCATGGAACTGCATAACTTTTTATGAGTTCTTCATCAAGTGCTACCTTCCCGCCGGTTTCAATTTTTCGCGGGCTCTGAGTTATTGAACACTCAAAGACATCGATAACTGAACCGAGTCCGCTCTTCGGTTCAACAACTCTTCAGTAAGCTTCTATAAGTACGAGTTTGTACCCGATCACGCCATTCCTAGCCTGTTTGGCTATATCATTGTCGTGACGATTCTAACTGTGCTACCTGGTCCTTATTCTCGGAGCACCAATTTTCGACGATGAACTAACCTTACGTCGATCCTCATCGTCATATCATTTCGCCTTGAACAACAAGCTTGGTTTCGAGTTTGTGTCGTACCCTTGGTTCCAATAACCTTTCACTTCATCATTACTTGACTTGATGTCGTTACCGATCGATTACATCTTCATGAACTCTCGCGACAAAGGTGTCGTGATCATCAACATTCTGAGCTCATCCAGGATATCAATTGAATTCATGATGAGACATACCATCCTTGCCCTCGATGAATTGTATTATCGTCGACCACTTTATTGCCCTCCCACCAACACAAGCTTGTTCATGTTTGGTGTTATACCTTGAGTTCCTTGCTATCCAGCAATTGTTCTTCTTTACCTTGGAGTATTACCATACTTTATGTCAAGAATGTTCTGAGATTTGTTCCACCTCTTGAGAATTCTTGACATAGAAATACTTCTCACCATCACCATTCTATCTTGGTCCCCGTGTTAATTCCAACAAGTGAACGGTGTTGTTTGGATTCTTTCCTTCTAGCAACCCTATTTTTTTTGAAGTTAATGGTCGAAAGTTCATTCTTAGGCTATTGACTATTGAATCACCATTTTGACATTGGTCGTGCAACCCAACCCATATTTCGGGTGCACCTTTCAACCAATGTTTAATTGTGTATGTTTTCCTCGAGCATACATTTTATACCATTTGATCTGACAAATGTCATCTTCTTGTTCACATTATTGTGGAAATCCATCTTTTGAAAATCTCAATGAATTGTCGCTGAGTCAATCAGCCACCTCCTCACCTCTCCTTGGTTTAATGATGAACTATTGTTTCAGGAACCCGCTCCCATAGTTCATTTCCCGAGAATCTTGCAATGCCATTTCAACGATTTGTGTTGCGCCTTTTCTTCTCGGACATCCTGAGTCT
>NW_021249204.1:0-755 GCF_002162155.2 Triticum dicoccoides | reverse complement strand
TTTCTAAAAATTCATTAATTTTTTAACAAATCATATTTTTTTAAAATTATTCCTGAATATAAGAAATGTTTGTGGTTAACCACCAAAGTACAACTCCCGAGCTTCATCAAAGGGACATAAAGAGCCACGCATGTAGCACAAATTCAACCACTCCAACGAACATGCCAATGAATGTGTCCTCCACCTCCAACATGGCTAAGCGTATTTAAGACTTTTGCTCTGTTGCCAGCTCTATTAATTTGGAGCCACGATAATGTACAATTCGGTGTGTGCATCCCAATTCCCATTTTTTTGTTAACAAAGTAATATCACTCTTATAAATAGCAGTAGAACAATGGCACGATAGCAGACCTCCATAAATAAGAGTGGTATCTTCTCCATATACTCCACCAAACTTTCATCAAACCTAGTTCTGCTAATTGAGGCACATATTTTGTTGGTACTGAAAACCTTTAGATAGGAAATACAAAGGAGATAGCTTAGTGGCCTCGATAGGAGATGAGAAAAGAAGAAGAAATAATTGTGAAGCCAAAAAAAAGCATTTGGGACTAGGAGGTATCAGGAGGACTTGGATGGTCTGCTTAACCGTAGTCAGTGAGGAGAGCTCCCGCTTGGCGGTCTTCCTGGCCTTTGTGCAATTAAAACTTACCCGCGCTGGGCTAGCCAAAGAATACAGAGGTCGCGGTGGTGTCAAAGACAAGGACAAAGGGGCTAAAATAGACTGCACGGGAGCTGGCGCTCGCGCAGCAATGCCC
>NW_021249203.1:0-1141 GCF_002162155.2 Triticum dicoccoides | reverse complement strand
TTTTTTTTTAGGGAATCGCTCGCCTATAGCACCGCATATAATTGGGCCGGTCCTGTACACCAACCACGTAGTTTCTACTCGTTTTCATTTTTATTTTGTCCAAGTTTGTGTTTAGTTGTTTCCCATATAGAAAAGCTACAATAAGTATTAGTATAAAATTATTTTGTATTTTAAATCTCTATTCTATGTTCATTATTGTGTACCTTGAAGAGGTAGACATGAACGTTTTCTAAAATTTACATGGACTTACACAGTCAACATGTATTAAAAATTATTTTGTAAATTTCGTATCTTAATTCAGGACCAAATGCACACAATTATTGTAAATTGTTCAACCTGTATTAAAAAAATATTGTTTAATAATAATCTTAGGAAATGTATTAAAAATGTTACACATGTTTGTAGTCTATACACTTGTACGATTAATTCTACATAATATATTTTTTAATACCTTAGCGAATAGCATTGAAATTTTTCTTGGTGATCTACTCTAGCATTATCAAGAGGTGCTGCAGGGCATTCAAAATTCTGGCCCAACGATGATGATCTCAGGTGTATAATGTGAGTCTGGCCAGTGATCAGATAATCTAGTGTTCTCTCTCTCACCTGTGCGTGCTTTCATGGCCTAGTTAGCTTTTTTTTGAATAAATGGCCTAGTTAGCATTAGTAACTAGTAGGCCTATCTTTCTGTGTAGCCGGCCAGCCGATGTGCGCTTTGCACCTAGTCTCCGCGGAGATCGATGGTCTTGTGTGAAGTCTATCGAACGTGCATAATAGCCAATACTTATTTCTTTATTTAAGGACACAGATAAACACCATACGTGTGGGCGTTAAGGGGTCTGGCCACCTGTTTTGTGTGGTGTCTAAGAGAACCAGCCCACACGCCTACGTGTGGGCAAAACAAGTAATGCCCACACGCGTCTTTTATTGCCTCGCGGTCCCTCCCACATGCCTACGTGTGGGCAAAATTGATAACGCCCACACGCCCGTACTCACGGTCCCGCACGCTTCGCGTGACAGTCATCACGCATCCTCACAGTTGGCATGGTCCGGACCATCTTCCATGTTTGTTTAACTGCAGTTGCCATGTTGCTGAACTATAGTTGCCATGTGTGACAACTACAGTTGCCATGGTTGCTCA
>NW_021249202.1:0-1636 GCF_002162155.2 Triticum dicoccoides | reverse complement strand
TAGTAACTTTGGCATACTAATGGCGCACTGCCTAATGATGCGCCATTAGTATCCTTTGGCATACTAATGGCGCACTGTGATGTGATGCGCCATTAGTATGAATATTAGGGTTTTTTTATTTTTTTTATTTTCTGTTTTTTGCATAGGTTACAAAATGTATAATTGGACAAAATATAGACAGCACACATCAACAACAGATTCATCGAATAAAATAGAAGATTAGTCTCGGAATACAATTCATCATTTTAGTCTCCGAATACAATTCATCATATTAGTCTCCGAATTGAAAAGACCGAACAAAGATAGAACATTATATTACAAGTCTCGAGACCGCGAGTTTGTCTTGACATTACAAGTCGATATCGATCATCTAAACTACCATCACATAGAAGAGAGCTGCGGTCATCACGATGAAACTCGTCTTCATCCGGTTCCTCTAACGCTCCCTCCCCTCTCCCGCTAGATAGCGGGCGTATCTAGATTAGGCCTCGGCCCTAGTGGTGTACCCTTTGTAACTGTTACCGCTGAATCGGTGAACCTGTCTCCGACACTCCTCCCAGTCGTTGTAGACTCCGGGAACCTTACCCTTGTACACGACATACCACGGCATCGCTATGCAGTAGCCAAACGAAACGTTAGTACCAATTCACAGACAATACATAAGCAATATATAAGTATGCAACAGAACGATCGGAAGAGAAAAGGAAAACATTAATAGCATCGATTACATCTATAGGTTGAACGACTCTCTAAACCAAAGAGACATACTACAAGTTCATTAAAGTTTAATTACAACATGAGCCAATCGATGTTTCAGAACTAGACACAGCATCACTGTTTTCGACTCGACTCAAGGGACCGGAGCGTGGATGAAGCCGCCGTCTATCATGGGAGTCATGAAACAACGGGCGTTGTCAGCCTGCATTTGTAGGATTGTGTCGATGTCACTGTTGGACGGTTGATTTCTGAGGTTGAACTGCCCCGAGGTACGAAGGACATCTTGATGGATGATTTCCGCAAACTCCGACTGGATGCGAAAGAATTCTTGTCTGATGTCCGCGTCCTGGATTGTCGACACGCTCGCGGCCCAATCTTTGAGTCTACTCGGTAGCAGAAGTTGATGATGGTCCCGTACGATCACCCGCATGTGATGGATGGCGTAGTAGGCACCCTTCTGACCGCCAGTTGGCTGCTTGACGCAGCAGAACGTCGTATTGTGGGAGAACACGTGCTTGCCGTACTTATGAATAGGCCTGGTGAAGGTGCCTCCAGATTTGACGTAGCCGGGGAGAACATCATCAAGAACCTTCTTGACATTTGTGTAGTCTACGTTCGACTGATGGTCCGGGTCAAAATATGTGGCCATGGAATATTTGGGGCTTAGGAGGATGAGCGTGCAACGTGTGTCACTGCAGAAAACATGGAATGTTAAAAGAAAAATGATCGAAATCTAAGAATTCATATGTTACGGGGCGGTTGAGGGGAGGACTTACTCGGGAAAGTAAGGCACGAGGAAGTTATCCTTATCTTGGTTTGCCAGAATGACGCCTTCGAGGTAAGAACTCGTGACTTGCCGGTCCCCAGCGCTGCCCAAGATCTTGGCACGCATGTAGAAGGGGTCGACTATCACGATGTC
>NW_021249201.1:0-1281 GCF_002162155.2 Triticum dicoccoides | reverse complement strand
ATTTTCGTTGGTTTATTTCTCACACAATGCCATACCAACCCGAGGGGTTGGGGATACATATTTAAAGGCTGCTAGCCAGCCAACGCATATGCTAAGATGCTGCCAAGATGCCAGTCTAAGATGCTAGTCTAAGATGCTAACTGACAGTCCTTGATGGTCAAGAACAAAACTCTATCCTAACAGCCAGTCCTTGATGGTCCAGGACTTTATCCTCCTAACTGCCACAAGGACCATGTGCTGCAGCCCCACAAGGACCCTAGTACACAGACTTATCCATCATTCTCCCCCTAAGTCTTGTACGTCGTCTTGTGGGAGAGTTGAATCATCCCAATCCTGGAGCAAAGTTCGAGGAACTTGACCCTCCCAAGGGGCTTGGTGAGCAGGTCTGCGAGCTGATCCTTGGTGTTGATGTAGCTCGCCTCGATGCTCCCTTCTTCCACACAGCTACGGATGAAGTGATACCTCAGTCGGATGTGCTTGCTCCGTTCGTGGAAGACGGGGTTCTTTGCCAGGGCCAGGGCGGGCTTGCTGTCCACCAGGAGCTGCACCGTTCTGGTGTCTTGAACGAGAAGATCACCAAGCAGTCGAGCAAGCCAGAGCGCCTGAGTGCAGGCGGTGGAGGCCGCTATGTACTCAGCCTCACAGCTGGACAGGGCCACCACCTGCTGCTTGACTGATTGCCAGCTCACGAGACACTTGCCGAGGAAGAGGAGGATCCCGCTCATGCTCTTGCTGGTGTTGATGTCGCCGGCGTGGTCGCTGTCGCTGTACCCGACGAAGTGTGCCGCCCCAAGACACCTAGGGTAGTGGAGGCCGTGGTCGAGGGTCCCTGCTATGTAGCGGACGATCCTCTTCACTGCCTGCTGGTGTTCCGACGTTGGTCGCTCCATGAACCGACTGACATAGACGACGGAGAATGCCAAGTCCCGCCGTGTGTGAGTGAGGTAGCGAAGGCTCCCCACAAGGCGTCGGTACTGCGTAGCATCCACTTCCTCCGTCGTGCTGTCGCGGCTCAGTTTCAGCCTCTCCTCCATCGGAGTGAGAGCTGGATGGCAGTCGGTGAGCCCAGCTAGCTCAACGATGCGCTTGGCGTAGGCGGACTGTCGAAGCGCGATCCCGGAGTGGTCCTGGTGCACCTCAATCCCTAGATAGAAGGAGAGGAGCCCCAGGTCACTCATCTGGAACGTGGCCTTCATGTCTTCCTTGAACGCCGCCACCTCTGCATCTTTGGTGCCGGTGATCACCAGGTCGTCAACGTAGACGCCCACCAGCAGGGCATTT
>NW_021249200.1:0-389 GCF_002162155.2 Triticum dicoccoides | reverse complement strand
CTACCACTACGGCTCTTACTACGCCTTCCTGATCTTGCGTCATCTTGGCTGGCGACGTAGCCGGGCGCGGTGCTCTCTTGGCCTGGTGCTCTTCCCGAACCGCCACTAGCGCAGCGCTGGCGGAGTATGGGGTGGCAGCAAGATAGAGTACTAGAGGCTCGAGAGGTCGTGGCGTCACCAACACCGGTGGGCTGGTCATATATCTCTTGAGGTCTTGGAAGGCTCGGTCGGCCTCCGGAGTCCACTCGAATGGGCCCTTCTTCTTCATCAGCTTGAAGAAGGGCAAGGCGAGCTCTCCCAACTTGGAGATGAAGCGCCCCAATGCAGTCACCCGACCAGCCAGCTTCTGCATTTCCTTGAGGGTCTGCGGTGGGCTCATGCCCTCGATG
>NW_021249199.1:0-1240 GCF_002162155.2 Triticum dicoccoides | reverse complement strand
GGGGGGGGGTACCTGAGCATCGTGACCCAGGGCTCCTACCGGCTCTCCAGCCCTCACCCTCTGGTCTTGTCCACGGCATCGCGACCTGGCATACCAGCGACGGCTGAGACCAGCTCGAGGGCCGAGACCCGAGGACGTAGAGCACCGGCATCTAGCCAAATTTGCAGGAACACACTCCAAGATAAGGCCTAGAGCCAGGCGCAACCCGCCTTGAGGTAGGGCCCCGTGAGTCCCGCGCTGGCTCACGGGTGCCCAGATACATCTCGTCAAGCCCTACCGTGCCAGCCACGTGTCAGGGCGGGGCTGTACACGCCCCGGGGGCTCCTCCCGGAGGGGAGCCCCCTCCCACGCACCAGCGGAAGCACCATGCTCCGTGCTGGCTGACGACACTACCGAGGAGCGGCTATGCCCATACACATACGGAAGCGCTATGCTCCGCGCTGGTGATAAACAACTGAGGGTGGCCCCCGGGCCACATCAACCTCAGGGAGCCGAGAGCTTAGTGTCTAGCCTCATCGCAACGCCTCCCCTCGGGAGTGTCGCGCGAGGGGGCTCGGCACGGGGGCTGCGCCTGGGTCACGCCCAGACGCACGTCACCCAGCCAGGCCCCCCGGGCCTAGTTCGTCGCACGTCCCTCCCCGAGTGGAGCCAAGGTACGAAGGCCATTTGAGCGTCAAGGGGGACTCCTGAGCATCGCGACTCAGGAGCCTAACTGGTCACGTAGCCCCTCACTCCTTAGTCCCAAAAGGCTAACATCGGCTGAGGTATGCGCGGGGCCGGGCTCTGCAGACGTAGAACGGTAGATTCACCCACATCTCACCTCCCTACTTGCTGTTCGAGTGCCAAGGGGGACTCCTGAGCATCGCGACTCAGGAGCCTAACTTGTCATGTAGCCCCTCACCCCTTGGCCCAGTCCTGGTTTCCGGTCGGGGCTAACGGCGGCTGAGGTATGCGCGGGGCCGGGCTCTGCCGGCGTAGAACATAAGCAAGTAGGAAGGAATAGCGCAAACTTCAGGGAATTCAAAAGCAAATATTACAGTCCATACTATTATCACAGCACCAAATGCAAGTTTTAACGCCTCCCCGAGGCATGGTACATGTGCAGGAATTAAAAGCAGGACGGGAGCCACGACGGAGTCACTTGCCGGCGGTGGAGCTGCGCGGAGCGGGTTCGCCTTGTGGAGCTGCAGGGCTGGCAGCGCTCCGCTTCGGCTTGGTGCTGAAGGCCCGGAACTTCCCC
>NW_021249198.1:0-385 GCF_002162155.2 Triticum dicoccoides | reverse complement strand
TAAGGATTAATTAATTTAATTAAACTACTGTTAATTGGCTAATTAGTTAGTATGACAGTGGGCCCCACCCCCATTAATTAATTATGATTAGTTTAACTAACCTGTTAATTAAAATGTGTCACTGACCAGTAGGACCCACTGGTCAGGTTGACCAGTCAACTCCGTTGACTGCTGACGTCAGCATGACATCATGCTGATGTCATTAATTCATTTTCGAATTAAATTAAATAATTAATAAAATTCCACAAATTAATAAAATCTTTAGAAAATCATATCTTTTAATCCGTAACTCGGATTAAATTATTTTCAACATGAAAGTTGCTCAGAACGACGAGACGATTCCGGATACGCAACCCGTTCGTCCGCCACACCTCCCTAACCTATC
>NW_021249197.1:0-561 GCF_002162155.2 Triticum dicoccoides | reverse complement strand
ATTCACACTTCCTATGTATGGATAAAATTTCAATCTCTTGCCATGCTTCCCAGGTGTAAATATTATTTCTTCATAGCATTAGCATCCATGCATGCTTCCTAGGTGATTCTTGTGCACGGATGCTTCTTCCATGCTATGGAACTTCAGTCTCTTTCCATGTGTTCCTAGCTGTATATACGTTAAGTTCATTGCTTGAGAGCATCCATGCTTATGATTCAGATAGAACTACAATCATGCTTATTGATTTCGGGTATGTGTTTCCACTATTTGGAGGTTTCCTTTATTTTTAAACAAACCCATTATCCATGACGGCGCACGAGCTCGCTTGCTACCCGTCACCATCCCGGTTATCTCCACCAGGATCGAACCCCGCGGCCTCCGGTCCACCTTGCTGAAGCGCTGTCTTGATTCGGGAATAAAGGCAGCCATGGAAGTTTGTAAGATTCGCCCCTCCCCACATACACCATCCTCATCTCTCTTACCTATTTAGGCTTGTCATCCAAACATATTCATGTTCTCTAGTATTGTTTAATATCTCTATGTGCATATATTGCTATATTC
>NW_021249196.1:0-437 GCF_002162155.2 Triticum dicoccoides | reverse complement strand
TTACTCCTCTATTCTTTCTTCTCCTCTTTTTTTCTTCTTCCTCTTCTTTTTTTATCCTTGAAGCATTGTCGAGGCCACCCCAAACCCTAGAGAAGCAGCGTCGAGGCTACACCAAACCCTAGAGAAGCAGCGTCAATATTTGTTGTCAATATTTGAATAATATATCCATCTGTCATGTTTGAATAATAATTGCCATGTTGTCAATATTTGTAGAAACTATGGACACCGCCCGAGACGAAGTACAAGAAGAGTTGTTGGGGGACATAATCGCACGAGGGAGTGATGCCGTCTGCTCATTGTTTCTCAATGACACCGATGGTCTGGAAGCAGCTGGCTATGATTATGATGGCTCCGGTGACCTAATGCCGGTGCAAGAAGGAGACCGTGATGACGTCTCCGGTGACCGAACCGAGTCCGGCCAGGTATATATATTAGTT
>NW_021249195.1:0-714 GCF_002162155.2 Triticum dicoccoides | reverse complement strand
GTGCCGGCGGCGGCGCCGTTCGTGAGGGGGGGCACACCCTGGACACGTGTGCCGGGCGTTTGCAACCGCCACAACACTTCCAGACTTGTGAGAGGCCGCCTACGCAAGATTTGGCGGCATGCTAGCCCACGGAGGCCGCCGGCCACAGCCGTAGACGCGCGAAGGGTAATCCGCGTAGAGGGAATTTTTTGGATACTTCTCCATCACCAAAATTATGAAAAAATACCATCGTTCCTATAGCACATGTGCCCACGTCATGCAAAAAAACTCATGATTTTATCGCGCTCCGAGTATTTAGTAATATTGACGCCGCATCGTTACCGTAGAACGTCTACTACCGTGTCATCGCCGTCCGTGAGGGGGGCCACGCACCGGAGACGCGTCCCGCCTCTTCGGACATGCCACCACACCACCCCGCATGTATGAGGGCCCGGTGCGATGCTCCGGAGGCATTGCTACCCCCCCAAGTGCCCCCGTCCCACCTAACCCTGTAGCGTTTGACCACAAGATCTAGCCCTTTGACTTTGCACGGACGTGCTTTGACCAGTGGACCTCCCCACCCGGTTGTGTTAGGTCAGCCCATAGGAATACTTTGGAGCAACATCCGGGCCAGACCCAGAGCAAGATCCCCTCCGTGTAGACCCCACGCGTCCGTTTCCGCCCTCCAGGTGCCGGCGGCGGCGCCGTCCGTGAGGGGGGCACACCCCGGACACC
>NW_021249194.1:0-1599 GCF_002162155.2 Triticum dicoccoides | reverse complement strand
CACATTCTTTGAAGAATGAAAATAAGCTGTCAATGGAGAATAAGTTGTCAACTATTTTCAAATAAACAATATAAATTACTTAATAACTATGTTAAGCTCACATGGGGGAAGAATTGGAGGTGTATCCACAAGGACGAAAATCGTAGGTCTCTCTTGCTCGATTGTAGGATCACCAAGATCCATGGTAACAAGCATACCCTCATCAAAACCATACATCTTGCAAAGTGCTTCCCAATTTTTGCAACCAAAATGGGTTACATTCTGAGCATTGTATAGCTTTACTTGAAAATCCACACCATGATGGGTACTTAGGATAATTTTTTTGGTTTTGAAACTTTCATGGTCTTCAAAACCCATCCTCTCCAAGACATAGCGTCTTGCAAAGCATGGGATAAGCTAGTCGAATTGGAAAAGATGAAAAATATTATCATGATTAAAATAGTTGAAGTCATGAGTAATTATGAAAAAAAACTATTATCGTCAGTTGCGTACCGTATGAACATCAAATGTCTCCTCGAGCTTAATGCTGAAGCGCCGATCTTCGTCCAGCACAATGAACCTGTCGCAGATACCTCAGTCGTTGTGGCACCAGTCGCACTCCCCCGGGCGGTTTTCGTCGTCCGATGAGTATGACATTTCCGGCCTATACGTTCATAATTTAAATATTAAACTAGATCATTATTATTAATCACGGGTTGAGTATCGATGATCGATGTACGTAGCTCCTCCTTTCATTCCCGAATGCATTATTAATTATATCAAATTGTCTAGCACACGGGAATCAAGGAGAAATTATCCAATATGAGCATTCAATAAGCAAAACCAAATCATAAAATAAGCAAAACCAAATCATAAAATAAAGTATAGTATTCAAATTAGCATGCATTCAATAATTATAAGCAAAAGTACATCATCTCTTGGTGTCCATACATCATCGAATATTATCACTAATACAACTAGAACCGTAGCTCCCGACGGGTATCGACGCGGGCGGTGGACACCCAAAGATAAGGAACCATCACAGGATCATAGCTCCAGTGAGATCCCTGAAGAACCTGCAGGTATTGTCGAACCTCCCCTCCGATGCAACCATGTAGCATCGGACGTGCTCGTCCTCCTCGCTGACACGGTGACGTACCACCTCCGCGGTGTCCGGATGCCTCACCACCGTCACTGGCCCACGCGACCGCCACCAAACAAGGATCGGGTCAACAACGGGCTGCCTCCTCACCAACCTACGTCCCCCGGAAGGTAGCACCTCCCAATACCAACCCGGCGGAGCCCAGTCCTGAACATGGCCCTGATCAAGCAGGCCTCCACCGCCGAGTCGACGACGACGAGGATGCGGGATAGGCATCGCCGACGTCGACGCGGGAACTACTTCTATATATAGTTAAATAAAAGTACTTTTATTAATTAAATCAACTATGAGTTCAACTACTAAGCACTTACTATAAATAAATAAGTAGTACTTACTAAAAACAAACTACTTCTATATATAGTAAAATAAATTAGTTTATTAAATCAACTAGCTAGTTCAACTAGCTATTTTTTTCCTTTTTCTAAATACTATGAACAA
This sequence comes from Triticum dicoccoides, assembly GCF_002162155.2. NCBI lineage: Eukaryota > Viridiplantae > Streptophyta > Magnoliopsida > Poales > Poaceae > Triticum > Triticum dicoccoides. The sequence continues at coordinate 20 of NW_021249194.1, read as the reverse complement.
AAAAATCATTAAAATTCTAT
>NW_021249193.1:0-501 GCF_002162155.2 Triticum dicoccoides | reverse complement strand
TCCTCTTTGGTTACGTGGTTCAGATGACCCTTCCTGTGGTTATTGTTGGGATTGAAATTGTTTCGCTTGGGCGCGGAATTGTTGCCGTTATTCGGCTTTGGGGTTGAATTCCTTGGCTTGGGGCACTGTTTGGCATAGTGCCCTTCTTCTCCACAAGCGTAACAAGTAATGCCGGGGCGATAGGTGAATTCTATGTCCCTTGCATGATAATTCTTGATTGGGCGTGAGACGTTGGATGAGGATTTGTGTGTCCCACCCTTTTGAAAATCTGTCCTGCTTCGGTGATTGCGAGCATGGTTAGTCTGGTCCCTTTTTCGCTTGCGGATATCTTCCAGACTGCGTCTCTCATTTTCCAGAGTAATGGCTTTGTCCACCAGTGTTTTAAAATCAGGAAAAGTGTGCACGACCAGTTGGCATTTAAGCGCGGGCGCCAGACCGTCAAGGAATTTCTCCATCTTCTTGATTTTAGTCATACGCTCTTCATTGGCGTAGCGGGACAAT
>NW_021249192.1:0-635 GCF_002162155.2 Triticum dicoccoides | reverse complement strand
TGTTTCATATAAACCTCTTCCTCCAAAAATCCATGTAGAAAAGCATTCTGCACATCAAGTTGACGAAGTGACCAACCACGAGAAACAGCAATGGAGAGAAGAAGCCGAATAGTGGTAGGCTTGACGACAGGACTGAAGGTGTCCTCATAGTCAAGACCATGACGCTGCCGAAAACCGCGAGCAACAAGTCGCGCTTTGTAACGCTCAATAGATCCATCCGAATGCTTCTTCACTTTGAATACCCATTTTGAGTCAATAACATTTACCCGTGGTGGTGGAGGAACGAGAGTCCATGTCTTGTTACAAAGAAGAGCATGAAACTCCTGCTCCATAGCCTCTCGCCAATGTGGAATGCGCAGGGCAGCCTGATATGAGCGAGGCTCAGAAGATGGATCCGCAACAGCAGCAACCAAACAAGCAGCCAACCAAGCAATCGTACCATCCTTACGTTCCTTAGGTTTGAAAATGCCACTGCGACTGCGTGTATGTGGTCGGGACACAGGAACCACCGAGGTCGACGGAGCAGCCTGCAACGGGCTGGAGGACGGCGACGTTGACGAGTCAGCCGGTGACGAGGAGCCAGTCACGGTAGCCTTGGACTCGGTTGGCGAAGAAGGCCGACCCACCGGCGAAAC
>NW_021249191.1:0-1178 GCF_002162155.2 Triticum dicoccoides | reverse complement strand
AGTAGCTTCATGTAGTCTTGTCGTGCATCATGCTTGTTGTGCATCATGTCATGTTCATGTGTGGTGTGTTTACCATGTTGTGTGCTTCTTCTCGATAGTTCCCGTTTCGTTGTGATCGTGAGGATTCGTTCGTCTACGCTTGGTTCATCTTCATGGCTTCGTCTTCTTCATGGAATCGTTCTTCTTCCTTGTGGGATTTCAGGCAAGATGACCGCTACCCTGGATCTCACTACTATCATTGCTATGCTAGTTGCTTCGTTCTATCGCTATGCTGCGTTACCTATCTTTTGTTCCTCAAGCCTCCCAAATTGCCATGAACCTCTAACCTTTGAAACCATTCCTAGCAAACCATTGCTTGGCTATGTTACCGCTTTGCTCAGCCCCACTTATAGCGTTGTTAGTTGCAGGTGAAGTTGAAGATTACCCCATGATGGACAGGATTATGTTGGGATATCACAATATCTCTTATATTATTAATGCATCTATATACTTGGTAAAGGGTGGAAGGCTCGGCCTTATGCCTGGTGTTTTGTTCCACTCTTGCCGCCCTAGTTTCCGTCATACCGGTGTTATGTTCCCGGATTTTGCATTCCTTACGCGGTTGGGTGATTTATGGGACCCCCTTGACAGTTCGCTTTGAATAAAACTCCTCCAGCAAGGCCCAACATTGGTTTTACCATTTGCCTCACCACCACCTATATTTCCCTTGGGAGTAATTAACCCAAGGGTCATCTTTATTTTAGCCCCCCTGATAGAGGCGGGGGTGTCCCGATCTTTCGATGAGATGATAACTATCGATTTGGTGGAGACGACTTTGACGATCCGACTACAAACGTGCACGACGTTGCGCCTTAGCAATCGCTAAACCAATCTCCTGAGGTTACTGACGATGCCGGAAGCACGGTCAGCCTGACCACGAAGGTCTATTCCTGCAAGCAATCGAAGAACGAGCAAGAATATGATAAAGCAATCTGAATATTGCAAATATATATGAGGTATTGATAATGGTGGGGATCCGTAAGCGGTCTTGGTCTGGTCGTTGGACACAAACGAAGTACACGAAGTTGCAATGGCTAACTTTTAACTAAACAAATCCCAAGGAAAAGCTACTAGATGGATCTACTTATATAGGAGCAAGGGGTGGCGGCCAAGGAGGTGGGAGGACGTCCCAAGGCAGC
>NW_021249190.1:0-672 GCF_002162155.2 Triticum dicoccoides | reverse complement strand
AAAAAATGAAATCCCTTTGTAACAGACGAGTTTTCGTATGAAACCCTGATACTTAGAAAGAGATTGTCCGTTTTGTACACGAAGTGCATCCAGTTTTTGCCGTAACCCTCTCTACTTTCTCGCACATGCTATGTGGGTGAAATGATGATACCATGCCAACTTGGAACCTTTTCAGAGTTTATTTCAAATGCTTTTCAACTTCATGGTCTCATAGGTCAAAATAATCAGTAAATGCATGAAAAATAACAAATCAAGTCAGAATGGGTTGTAAATTGATGATGTTGCTTTGAATGGTGCATTTTGAACACTGATAAACTATGGAGTTCAAATAAGTTCCAAAAAAATGAAATTCCTTTGTAACAGACGAGTTTTCGTATGGAACCCTGATACTTCGAAAGATTTTGTCTGTTTTGTACACGAAGTGTGTCCAGTTTTTGCCGTAACCCTCTCTACTTTCTCGCACATGATATGTGGGTCAAATGATGATACCATGCCAACTTGGAACCTTTTCAGAGTTCATTTCAAATGCTTTTCAACTTCATGGTCTTATAGGTCAAATTAATCAGTAAATGCATGAAAAATAACAAATGAAGTCAGAAAGGGTTGTAAATTGATGATGCGGCTTTGAATGGTGCATTTTGAACACAGAAAAACTATGGAGTTCAAATAAGT
>NW_021249189.1:0-395 GCF_002162155.2 Triticum dicoccoides | reverse complement strand
CCCATTGTGGACAAGGTGAGCGGGATCAAGAGGGTTGAGGGCGATCGCGTAGATTAGGCCACCCATTTTCTCTTTTCCTTGTCGCTGCTGGTCATGTCATGAAAACAATCTATTAGAGCCGCGACAAGTTATCTTGTAATATGACTCTATTTTGGATATCAATTTTCTACGTTATCTCCTTTACTTGACTCCTTCCTTTGTATGTTTTTACCCTACGCTTTTAGGGAACTCGTCGGCATAGGCACCCTTGCCGCGAGCGCTGAGTGCGGAACGTCAGCAGCCTGCTGGCGGTGCCGCTGCCGACAAGAAACCTTGTCGCAACTAGTCGCAGCTCACTTAAGTTGTTGAGCGGACTCGAAACAAAGTAAGGGCGCAACTAGCTACGAGTTGGTTCC
>NW_021249188.1:0-1363 GCF_002162155.2 Triticum dicoccoides | reverse complement strand
CATATTGTGTAGAAATACAGGACCCAAAATGTTAATCTCTTCGCATAGGTGAACTAGGACGTGCATCATGATGTTGAAGAAGGATGGTGGGAACACCAACTCGAAACTGACAAGACATTGCACCAAATCATTCTGTAACCTTGGTATGATTTCTGGATCGATTACCTTCTGAGAGATTGCATTGAGAAATGCACATAGCTTCACAATGGCTAATCGAACGTTTTCCGGTAGAAGCCCCCTCAATGCAACCGGAAGCAGTTGCGTCATAATCACGTGGCAGTCATGAGACTTTAGGTTCTGGAACTTTTTCTCTGCCATGTTTATTATTCCCTTTATATTCGACGAGAAGCCAGACGGTACCTTAATACTGAGCAGGCATTCAAAGAAGATTTCCTTCTCTTCTTTGGTAAGAGCGTAGCTTGCATGACCCTGATGTATGCCGTCTTCTCCGTGCATACGTTGCTGGCCCTCCCGTGCCTCAGGTGTATCTTTTGTCTTCCCATACACGCCCAAGAAGCCAAGCAGGGTCACGCAAAGATTCTTCGTCACGTGCATCACGTCGATTGCGGAGCGGACCTCTAGGTCTTTCCAATATGGCAGGTCCCAAAATATAGATTTCTTCTTCCACATGGGTGCGCGTCCGTCGGCGTCCTTTGGAACAGGTTGTCCGCCAGGACCCTTTCCAAATATCACCTTCAAATCCTTGACCATATCATATACATCAGCACCAGTACGGTGGCGAGGCTTCGTCCGGTGATCCGCCTCACCTTTGAAATGCTTGCCTTTCTTTCTTACGGGATGCCTGCTCGGAAAAAATCGACGATGTCCCAGGTACACATTCTTCTTACAACTATTCAAATATATATTGTCGGTATCATCCAAACAGTGCGTGCATCCACGGTATCCCTTGTTTGTCTGTCCTGAAAGGTTACTGAGAGCAGGCCAATCATTGATGGTCACGAACAGCAACGCCTTTAGGTCAAATTCTTCCCCCATGTGCTCATCCCACGCACGTACACCTGTTCCATTCCACAGTTGTAAGAGTTCTTCAACTAATGGCCTTAGGTACACATCAATGTCGTTGCCGGGTTGCTTAGGGCCTTGGATGAGCACTGGCATCATAATGAACTTCCGCTTCATGCACAACCAAGGAGGAAGGTTATACAAACATAGAGTCACAGGCCAGGTGCTATGGTTGCTGCTCTGCTCCCCAAAAGGATTAATGCCATCTGCGCTTAGACCAAACCATACGCTCCTTGCGTCATCTGCAAACTCCTTCCCGTACTTTCTTTCGATTTTTCTCCACTGCGACCCGTCAGCTGGTACTCTCAACTTTCCGTCTTTCTTACGGTCTTCTCTGTGC
>NW_021249187.1:0-401 GCF_002162155.2 Triticum dicoccoides | reverse complement strand
AACGCCACAGCAAAACAAGTCCAGAACTGAAACCACTCCAGAAGAGATCAAGAAACAATATCCTGGGTACCCATAATGCTGGCAAGATGCTTAGCAAGCTTATTAACTTTCTCTTGTTTGGTGCTTAAGTCCTCCAGCGCTTGCTGCTGCACCAGAAAGTATGCATCTGAATTCTGCAGGGACTTCCTCAGTCCTTCGGCTTCCTGTCGCATAACATCTGATCGATGTCTTTCAACTTGAAGTTGAGACTCAAGAAGCCAAACTGATTCAGGCAAAGAGTTCGAAGAGCTGGTGCCAGCAATGGTAGCCAGTAACTCGAACACTACATCAAGACAGGACTTTGGGGTTGTCTCAGTGTCTTCAATATAGTTTTTATCAGCTTTCTTGGAGACCAACAGGGA
>NW_021249186.1:0-909 GCF_002162155.2 Triticum dicoccoides | reverse complement strand
GAAATAAGGGAAACTCTCAGGTTGCAACAAATGGTGCACATGCAATTCGACACATATCACACCCTGGAAAGGTGGGAGTGACCTTTGTAAGGAGTACTCTTTAATTAGTAATTTCGGTAGTTGAGTGCATTAATTATGATGAGCTCGACAAATGAACTATATCAATCAGGTAGTGCATGTGGTCATACACGTCTGCAGATCGTCTACCTTGCCTTACTTGGTCCCAATGTCACAGCTTAACACTCATTGGAACCAAATTCAGAGATACATTTTGACTTTTTATTTGTACATCACGCATGTTTTCTAAAAAGGCGATGCAACAATTCTAGCAACTCAAAAACACAACAGGACACATGTTCATGTTAAGACTTTGATAGCCATCATCATCTTGGTCGTCGTTACTATTACAATTTTTTGTTTTTGTTGTTGTTATTGTTGTTGTTGTTGTTGTTGTTGTTGTTAATATTATTTTATTATTATTATTATGATTTTTCTATGGGGAAAGCCATTGTCAGTCTTGTTATACGAGAAATCAAATGAACATTATCTCTTGTTTCCTCACGAGATACCCTTGCATGTCTTTTTCTTTCACGTGGATGTCAGCACCACCTTCAGAAATGAAATTGACCGTTCCACATTAACTTCAGTAATATATCAATCGAACGAAGTTGGTACCGAAATGGACAAATTTCAATCTATAATTCTAAATGCATATATAAATATATTCTGGGTTAATATATTTTCAACTGTTTTACAAATACACATTCTAAATTACCACGGAGCAAAAATGTGCACTTGGGAGACTTGTAATTCAGCAACAAATGTCGTTGTCCCGTTTGTTCACTTGGAGTGAATAGATGTTAAATTGCCTGTGCAATTATTCACTGGCATAGTCGACTCAGTTTTTTT
>NW_021249185.1:0-551 GCF_002162155.2 Triticum dicoccoides | reverse complement strand
TGCTGCTCTCTCTTAGGTAAAATAACATAAAACATGTATAGCTCTCCTCCTCGATCAAACTGGAGCATGCAGATGAACCTGTCTCCTAATCGTGGGTAGCGCATCTGTTTGCTGCCCCCTAGTACTTCTCTGCGCTCCCCCATCACATATTTGGTCCAGTCTTGCACTATTAAGCATCCGTCGCTAATCTTGAATGCACTAAAGTAATCTGTAGGATATCTTGGCCGTAAGCTGATAATACTCATGGTACCTTTAGTCTCGATCCCATAAGGCACAACATTCATCGGGAGTCCCTGTTGAAGATAATCGTACGGTAACATACTTAGCAATGAAGTTTAGCTTCAAAAATAATGTATGGAAAAGATGCACCGATGACAAATAGTAAAAATCTTACCATCCTTCCTAAATAGATGTGACCGTAGTTCATTACGAACACTATTGGTCGCACATTTTCAGTACTAACATTTCTAAATGCAGGAAGAAAATTTGTCTTGACAGTATCAAGATCCTCAAGCCATGAAACATAATGACTGAGCTCCTCGCAGTTGAGT
>NW_021249184.1:0-992 GCF_002162155.2 Triticum dicoccoides | reverse complement strand
GCCCCTACGCAAGGTTGCTACCTCTTGAGCACTACGGTGGTTTTCCCTTAAAGAGGAAAGGGTGATGCAACAAAGTAGCGTAAGTATTTCCCTCAGTTTTTGAGAATCAAGGTATTAATCCAGTAGGAGACTACACACAAGTCCCTCGTACCTACACAAACAAATAAGAACCTCGCAACCAACACGATAAAGGGGCTGTCAATCCCTTCTCGGTCACTTACGAGAGTGAGATCTGATAGAGATGATAAGATAATATTTTTGGTATTTTTATGATAAAGATTAAAAGTAAAGATTGCAAAATAAACGGTGCAAGACATAACTTGATAACGGGAGATTGATATAATGGAGAATAGACCCGGGGGCCATAGGTTTCACTAGTGGCTTCTCTCAAGATAGCATAAGTATTACGGTGGGTGAACAAATTACTGTCGAGCAATTGATAGAAAAACGAATAATTATGATAATATCTAGGCATGATCATGTATATAGGCATCACGTCCGTGACAACTAGACCGACTCCTGCCTGCATCTACTACTATTACTCCACAGATCGACCGCTATCCAGCATGCATCTAGAGTATTAAGTTCATAAGAAGAGAGTAACACATTAGGTAAGATGACATGATGTAGAAGGATAAACTCAAGCAATATGATATAAACCCCATCTTTTTATCCTCGATGGCAACAATACAATACATGTCGTTTCCCTTTCTGTCACTGGGATCGAGCACCGTATGATTGAACCCAAAGCTAAGCACTTCTCCCATTGCAAGAAAGATCAATATAGTAGGCCAAACCAAACTGATAATTCGAAGAGACTTGCAAACATAACCAATCATATAGAAAAGAATTTGGAGAAGGTTCAAATATTGTTCATAGATAAACTTGATCATAAACCCACAATTCATCGGATCTCGACAAACACACCACAAAAAGAGATCTCCAAGAAGATCGAGGAGAACTTTGTATTGAGATCCAAAGAGAGAGAAGAA
>NW_021249183.1:0-384 GCF_002162155.2 Triticum dicoccoides | reverse complement strand
CTTGTATTACTTGAGTCTTTTATTTTTATATTACCATAATCATCCTTGCTGTACACACCTTTTGGGAGAAACCCACATGATTTGGAATTTATTAGAATACTCTATGTGCTTCACTTATATCTTTTGAGCTAGATAATTTTGCTCTAGTACTTCACTTATATCTTTTAGAGCATGGCGGTGGCTTTATTTAATAAAAATTGTTGATCTCTCATGCTCACTTATATTATTTTGAGAGTCTTTTAAAACAGCATGGTATTTTCTATGATGAAAAAACTTGGTCCTAGAATGATGGGCATCCAAGTTGGGTATAATAAAAACTATCATAGGAAGTGAATTGGATGCTATGATCAATTTGATGCTTGATAATTGTTTTGAGATACAGAG
>NW_021249182.1:0-1477 GCF_002162155.2 Triticum dicoccoides | reverse complement strand
ATATATATATATATAACTATAATTTATTTTGCTTCCTCCTGGTTTCCTGACATCACGGTTCCACACCATTGTCAACCTATGTACTCCCTCCTTTCCGGTTTATAGGGCTTATCTCAAAATTTTAGTTTTTCCATTTTATAAGGCTCGATTTGGTTGTTTTCCATCACATGTTCATATTCCAAGGTGCATTAAATCATTGCATGCAAGTATTAAGAGAAAATTGACCAATGCATGTACTTTATGCATGCATGCATTGCAATTAATGCATTGATAAACATAATTTTTTGAGGATAACAAGAGCATTAATTAGGTGCTTTTGCAAAACTAAAAAAAGTATTCCACCACTCGCCATCTACCTTGATTGGTGAGATTTTTGAATTGAGCATTATAAACCGGAAAGGAGGGAGTAATCAATAAACGAGAGAATTGCACAAGAAGCGGCCGACAGCTGGGACCAAGCAGCTCGAGCAGTATTTGTGTTTTTGAGGTGTGAGCACTGTAGAGTTTTTCGATGTTTAGCCCAGATATTAATTTTTCTCCTCTGAACAACAACGAAAACATCGCTGCAGGTATTAACTGGGCGGGCTGTGGCCCGTCTAGCCCAGGCCAGATATCCAGCCCAAATATTAATTTTTTTCAAGCTGAAAATGGCTAGCCCAGCTATACTTTTTTTAGGAATACCCAGGCAAGGTCAAGTTGTTATTCTCCGCCCCGCTGGGCTGCAAATCTTTCCTAGGAGGGATGCATTAGGCTTAACAAGAAAATGGGCTTTAAGAAATAATAAATGGGATGTAATTATAAAAACTGGGTAGTAACTATAAAAAATGCACCAAACAGTGATTACTTTATAAAATATTATTTTTGGATATTAAAAATTTTAATTTCATTAATTGTTGCGAGCGCAATGTTTCGTTGGATTTTTACGTAATATAAATTTATATTGAAATTGTATTTAATCTGACTACAAATTTCGGGATAAAAATATTCGGATCCCATCAAAATGTGGGAAATTTTATTGAATTCTATTTTGAACGGTTGGTTGAAATGGGCTGTACTTTTAACAAACTATAAATGGGCTGTAGTAAATTATATTAGAATTCAAAAATGGGCTACACATTCTTACAAATCTCAAATGGGCTATAAGTTCTCTGCCACACACTTCTGGCCTTACTAAGTTGACGCGTCCCCTAAAAAACAGAGTTGACGCGTATGCAAGGCTTTGTCAACTTATAGTCAACACACGGTTCTAGCAGCAGTGGCCGTTAGATGTCCATCCAACAGATGCCGTGCTTCTTCTTCAATCTCGGATATTCTAGCTTCACCCGCCCAAAAAATGATTCCTCCCCCTGACATCTGGGGCGCACCGTTTCGGAAGCTGGCCTATGGGCCTACTAAGTTGACATACCAAGGGCTTTGTCAACTTAGTCAATATAAACGATTCTAGCTGCAGTGACCGTACGATGTCCATCCAACGGCC
>NW_021249181.1:0-391 GCF_002162155.2 Triticum dicoccoides | reverse complement strand
AAATATGTCTTCTTACTGTGGGGTGCCTTGCCATGTCATGTAATGCTCTGTAGTGAGTTCCACAGGCTCATTTACATGCCTTCATAATTCTGTTTCTGCCATGTATGAATCTGTAATATAACTTGCTATGTTTACGTGGGTGCCATTATATCTTCTGATCCTTTTTGGCTTATGGTCACTAAGGGACTCTTTTTCTATGCAATTAGTAGATTCATTCCATGCCTTTGTTTGCCATGATAAGTTCCTGTAACTTGTTGTTTGATAGCTCTGAACATTGCATCGTGATGTTATTTTCTGCAAAGTCTGGAATTGTTATAACTTGCAATCTTACCATGTGTGTTTGAGCATGTTCTAGTGATTTCTGGAGATAGCTCAGTGTTCATGTTTTGTT
>NW_021249180.1:0-386 GCF_002162155.2 Triticum dicoccoides | reverse complement strand
CGTCATTCTGACGCATGGCTGATGCAATAAATTAATTTCTGGATTTATTCTAATATAGGAAATTCCAGAATATAGTTTAAACTTCAAAAATTCATAACTTTTAATCTGTAACTCCAAATCAGACAAGTTATATATGAAAAATGATCAGAAAAATCCAATCTATCCATCGGTACTGTTTTCATGCATGATTAAACAAGTTAACTTGCTGTTTTATGCAGAACAAGATAAAACACTTTAAGGGGCCATGTATGAGTTTGAAATTTGAATCTTTGGTTCAAATTGGTTCAAACCCTTTGGGTCTTAGTTGCATTAGCCCAACACATTCATATTGCCATGTTTCATGCATGCATCATATTGTCGCACATTGTTTGGTGATGGCTGTGTAT
>NW_021249179.1:0-394 GCF_002162155.2 Triticum dicoccoides | reverse complement strand
AGAATAGTACTTTTACGCTTCCTCCCGTTGGCGTAAGTGTGGAAATATCTGGTGTTAGCGTCGCCTTTGGTGACCCACTTGATACCAGCCCTACATCGCCAATATTCCTCTTCAGCCCTGAGGATGGCTAAGACTTTGCGTTCGAGATCGTACCGAAAGGCCCATTCTCCCTCCGAGAAGGGCGTTGATCGTCCTCCAAGTCCAGCGCGGCTATTGTCTCAACAATTCTAGCCCGCTCCCTCTTGGATTCACTGCCATGGTTAGCCCCCCACCCACGCAGGAACACCCTGAGTTTGCTAGCCGACGCGGTCCAGCACTCTGCCGGTCCGCGTTGCTGCGCTAGTTGAGCGCAGATCAAAGTCCAACGATCCGCGACCATCTGAACAAACCCCTC
>NW_021249178.1:0-896 GCF_002162155.2 Triticum dicoccoides | reverse complement strand
GAGCGCACCTGCGGGGCCTGCACAGCGTTCTTCTTCTTCCATGGCATCAACAGGGCACACAAGTGATATTATTTGTCGTCGTTGTAAGGGAGGAGGTCATTATGCGAGAGAATGCAAATCTCCGCGTGTGATGATTGCTACCGCGGATGGTGGATATGAGTCCGCTAGTGACTATGATGAGGAGACTTTGGCTCTTATTACACGTGAAGAACATGGTGGAGATGATTCTGATCATGAGACGCAATACATGGCTCCTGAAGACGCTGACAGGTATGAATGTTTAGTTGCTCAACGTGTTTTGAGTGTGCAGGTCACACAAGCTGAGCAAAATCAGAGGCACAATTTGTTCCATACCAAGGGAGTTGTGAAGGAACGTTCTGTGCGCGTCATCATAGACGGAGGGAGATGCAACAACTTGGCTAGCATGGAGATGGTGGAGAAGCTTTGTCTCACCACAAGACCACATCCACATCCTTACTACATCCAATGGTTCAACAACAGCGGCAAGGTTAAGGTAACACATACTGTTCGTGTGCATTTTAGTATCTCTACATATGCTGATTATGTTGATTGTGATGTGGTACCTATGCAAGCATGTTCCTTATTACTTGGTAGACCATGGCAATTTGATAAAAATTCTGTACACCATGGTAGAAACAATCACTATACTCTTGTTCATAAGGATAAAAATATTACTTTGCTTCCTATGACTCCTGATTCCATTTTGAAAGATGATATTAATAGAGCTAATAAAGCACAACAGGAGAAGAATAAGAGTGAAAATCAGATTGTGGCAAAAGAATTTGAGCAACAAATGAAGCCTAATAATAAACCATCTAGTGTTGCTTCTGAAATTAAATTGAAAAGTGCATGTTTATTTGCCACCAAATCTGATA
>NW_021249177.1:0-386 GCF_002162155.2 Triticum dicoccoides | reverse complement strand
AGTATTCTTGCGTTTTGCCTTCAAGTGGACTTTGCTCCGGAGACGCAGTTCTAAGATGGCGACTCCAGTCGACCTGCACTTCGCCGCCCTTGCGGATAGGGATGGAGCGCACATTGTACTTGTGTCGTAGCTTCGAAGGAGAAGGTTGCAGTCGACCTGCACCTCGTCATCCTTGCGGATAGGGATGGAGCGCACGTTGTACTTGTGCCGTAGCTTCGAAGGAGAAGGTTGCAGTCGACCTGCACCTCGTCATCCTTGCGGATAGGGATGGAGCGCACGTTGTACTTGTGCCATAGCTCCGAAGGAGAAGGTTGTAGTCGACCTGCACCTCGTCGTCCTTGCAGATAGGGATATGTTTCGAACTTAGGCGAGTACTGGATTGCAGC
>NW_021249176.1:0-416 GCF_002162155.2 Triticum dicoccoides | reverse complement strand
CTATTATGGTGCTTATAAATGACCCAAGTTCTTTTATCCTCCCGGTGAAATAGTTTCTCTCCTCCGTACTCATATCAATTCAAAATCCATTGTTTCCGCTAGTGGCGGAATTTCACCTCATAGTTATGAGATGTTTTCCATAAGCCCACAACAAGCTTATCCTTTTCGTTGTTGGTTTTCCAACAACTCCGTTCGACCCTTCTCCTAAGGACACCTTTTCAAGCTCTTTTGTAGCAGAAGTTGGCTTTTTCTTCTACATTCTTTTATCTCTATGATCTATCATCGATTTCTCTCTTCCGGAGACATTGCTATGTTGCTCTTTTCAACCCATCATTTTGTTTTGTCAAGATCATGCTTCTTTCTTTTGCTTATCCATTTAACCGGAGTGTTCTGTCCTTTTTGCGCAAGTTCTTTTC
>NW_021249175.1:5722-10729 GCF_002162155.2 Triticum dicoccoides | reverse complement strand
CAAGATGGCAGTTCCTTACCTCCCCTCGTAGTTGAGGGAAAAATAGTAGTTCGGTCGTCTTTCAAGTTCTTCATAGTGATCAACAGATATAAATCCCAAGTGACTCAGAGAATAGAGCTATGCTCCCCGGCAACGGAGCCAGAAATTAGTCTTGATAACCCACAAGTGTAGGGGATCGCAACAGCTTTCGAGGGTAGAGTATTCAACCCAAATTTATTGATTCGACACAAGGGGAGCCAAAGAATATTCTCGAGTATTAGCAGTTGAGTTGTCAGTTTAACTACACCTGGAGAACTTAGTATCTGCAGAAAAGTATTTAGTAGCAAAGTAGTATGATAATAAAGGTAATGGTAGCAAAAGTAAAGATAATTGTTTTTGGGTTTTTGTAGTAGTTGTAACAGTAGCAACAGAAAAGTAAATAAGCGAAGAACAATATATGAAAAGCTCGTAGGCAATGGATCAGTGATGGATAATTATGCCGGATGCGATTCCTCATGTAATAGCTATAACATAGGGTGACACAGAACTAGCTCCAGTTCATCAATGTAATGTAGGCATGTATTCCGTAAATAGTCATAAGTGTTTATGGAAAAGAACTTGCATGCCATCTTTTGTCCTACCCTCCCATGGCAGCAGGGTCCTAGCGGAAACTAAGGGATATTAAGGCCTCCTTTTAATAGAGAACTGGAACAAAGCATTAGCACATAGTGCATACATGAACTCCTCAAACTACAGTCATCACCGAGAAGTATCCCGATTATTGTCACTTCGGGGTTGTCGGATCATAACACATAATAGGTGACTATAGACTTGCAAGTTAGGATCAAGAACACACATATATTCATGAAAACATAATAGGTTCATATCTGAAATCATGGCACTCGGGCCCTAGTGACAAGCATTAAGCATAGCAAAGTCATAGCAACATCAATCTCAGAACATAGTGGATACTAGGGATCAAACCCTGACAAAACTAACTTGATTGCATGGTAAACCTCATCCAACCCATCACCGTCCAGCAAGCCTACGATGGAATTACTCACGCACGACGGTGAGCATCATGAAATTGTGATGGAGGATGGTTGATGATGACGACAGCGACGAATCCCCCTCTCCGGAGCCCCAAATGGACTCCAGATCAGCCCTCCCGAGAGAGATTAGGGCTTGGCGGCGGCTCCGTGTCGTAAAACGCGATGAAACTTTCTCCCTGATTTTTTTCTCCCCGAACGTGAATATATGGAGTTGGAGTTGAGGTCGGTGGAGGTCCAGGGGCCCACGAGATAGGGGGCGCGCCCTACAGGGGGGGGGCGCACCCCCCTGTCTCGTGGACAGGCCCTGGGCCCCATGGTGTTTTCTTTTGCCCAGAAATTCTTATTAATTCCAAAAAGTGCCTCCGTGGATTTTCAGGACATTCCGAGAACTTTTCTTTTCTACACATAAAACAACATCATGGCAGTTCTGTTGAAAACAGCGTCAGTCCGGGTTAGTTTCATTCAAATCATGCAAGTTAGAGTCCAAAACAAGGGCAAAAGTGTTTGGAAAAGTAGATACATTGGAGACGTATCAGTAGCCTGTGGGGCCACCTAGAGGAAACTTGAGGGATGGTTTTACTCGTATCTTGTCCCATCCAGTGTGCCCTGAGAACGAGATATGTGCAGCTCCTATCGGGATTTGTCGGCACAGTCGGGTGGTCTTGCTGGTCTTGTTTTACCATTGTCGAAATGTCTTGTAACCGGGATTCCGAGACTGATCGGGTCTTTCTGGGAGAAGAAATGTCCTTCACTGATTGTGAGAGCTTGTGATGGGCTAAGTTGGAACACCCCTGCAGGGTATAAACTTCTGGGAGCCGTGCCCGCGGTTATGTGGCAGATGGGAATTTGTTAATATCTGGTTGTAGAGAACTTGATACTTCACTTAATTAAAATGCGCCAACCGCATGTGTAGCCGTGATGGTCTCTTTTCGGTGGAGTCCGGGAAGTGAACACAGTTTGGGTTATGATTGAACGTAAGTAGTTTCAAGAGCACTTCTAGCTTCACAACCATTGCGTAGCTTCTCATCTTACTCTTATTTGTGTATGTTAGCCACCATATTTTCTTAGCGCTTGCTGCAACTTCACCTCATTACCACATCCTACCCATAAGCTTAAATAGTCTTGATCTCGCGGGTTTCGAGATTGCTGAGTCCTCGTGACTCATAGATACTACCAAAACAGTTGCAGGTGCCGATGATACCAGTGCAGGTGATGCTACCGAACTCAAGTGGGAGTTTGACGAGGACCTTGGCCATTACTACGTGTCTTTTCCTGATGATCAGTAGTGGATCCCAGTTGGGACGATCGGGGATCTAGCATTTGGGGTTATCTTCTTTTCATTTGGATTTGTCCGTAGTCGGACTATGTGTGTACTCCGAATGATGTATGAATTATATGATCTTTGTGTGAAGTGGTGATTGTAAGCCAGATCTATTTATCCCTTTTCTTGTTCATTACATGGGATTGTACGAAGATGACCCTTCTTGCGACAAAACCACAATGCGGTTATGCCTCTAAGTCGTGCCTCGACACGTGGGAGGTATAGCCACATCATGGGCGTTACAATGTTTCAGTAGCAGCAGTCTGGGTCTCCATTTCTTCAGTTGCAAAAGTTGGAAGTTCTCCAGGAATTGAAATAAGAGAAGTCTGATGTCCTTTAGATCCCGTATGAATTTCTTCAGTTTGTACAGGGGACTAAGGAATCTGATGCAGAGTTGTGGACAATGGTGAATTAGGATGATGACTTTGCCAATAGTCATCATTGAGAAAAGGTGCCCACATCCTCATCTTCCATTTCTTCAACGCCTGCCTCTTCAGCTGTGAACTGAGGCATGGGCGAGGATACCTGTGGAGTTGAAGGGATTTTATCCACTTCAATTTCTTCATCAAACTGCTCTGAAGAAGCAACAGAAGGATTTTCCTGATCATTGTCATCTGGAATGACATATTCTTCTCCAAAAGGAACGATTTCCTTGGTGGCACAATAGATATTGGAACAACATCAATAGGATTTTTGAAGGAACTTGACAAAGTCTTCACTTTCTTGGGAGCTGAAGACTCTGAAGTCGTTGAAGCTTTCCTTTTCTTTATAGCTGCCTTCTCTGCAGCCTTGGTTTTCTTCACTTCTAAAGCAGAAGGAAGGATGATATTCTTCATCTGTGATGACTTTTCAGAAGGAGCAGATGAAGTTGGTATAGACTCTTCAGGCACAACAACAGATTCTTCAGCTGGGCTGGGTGGTTCTTCAGGCGCAACATTGGTGGTTGCCCTAGCAGTTTCATTAGAGGCTGCAATCTCTTCAGCAGCCCTGGAATTTTCAGTGTCATTGGCAGCTTGATTTTCATCAGCTGCGCTTTAAGTTTCTTGAACAAACTGAGCAGAAGCATCACCCTGAGGAGTTTGTTGTTGCGATGAAGCTACAACATTCATCTTGAGGGACTTGTAGAGCTTGATGAATCTGACTTTGACACCTGTCCAGTCTACACGATACGTGTCAAATTTGTCACTGAGTTTCTTGATCTCCTTTTGCAAGTTGACAAGTTCTTCAGAGTCATATTCAGAACATTTTTCTTAATAAATCTCCCTTTTCTATGCTGGGCCTTCTTGAGTTTTCTGGCCTTCTCAAACTTCCATTTTTCTTTATTGATGAAGG
Organism: Triticum dicoccoides; assembly: GCF_002162155.2. Lineage (NCBI taxonomy): Eukaryota > Viridiplantae > Streptophyta > Magnoliopsida > Poales > Poaceae > Triticum > Triticum dicoccoides. The sequence continues at coordinate 7,045 of NW_021249175.1, read as the reverse complement.
CTATCAACATATGACTTTGGCCAGGAGTGTGGTTCAACTCAGGCATAGGAGTGTTTGGATCCTTGTGCCAGATATCAATGAAGTCCAGGATCTTCTTCGGATCCAGCTGAAGAGGCACAACACTTCCTTTACCTCTAGTGGCCCTTTCTTGCCTGTTCTTGATGATTTCTGCAAGTTCTTCATCATCAGCTTCATCGTCATCAGACGGAACTTGGAACGCAACTTGATTCTTGTGAGGACTTGGCCTCGAGCCACGTCCAGCAGTGGCCTTTTTCTTCAATAGAATTGGACTAGTTGAGGACGATGGTGGAGCTGAGGAACTATCGGATGCTCCTGAAGCAATTGAGAATCCTGCAGACCTTTGACACGTGGCAAGATGCACAGGTGTTGAGGACTTTGCAGTGGCGGTTGAGGATTTTGTGGCAACAGAGGGAATTAGAGCTTCCCTTGAGGAAGCTGCCTGAGGAATTTGCCATGAGGGCTTTGGAATTGGTCGTGAGGGCATTGCTATTGAAGAACTCGGCTTCACAACTAATTTCTTTTGCAAGGCCTTCTTAGGCTTGCTAGCAGAGGCCTTAGTAGCAACAGCAGAATCTTCATTTAATTTCTTCACTGCTTCTTTTGCAACTTTGGCCAATGTGGCTTGATGCTTGGCTCATTCTCTGGGAAATTCCTCACCTCGCCTGATGCTTGAGGGATCAGCTTCTTGGCCTGGAGCCAATGGAGGTCTTCGACATGGAGGGTTAACCGCGAATTTCCTCATGTACTTTGGAGTAACATAACGATATTTCCCTCCATTCCTTAGCCCATCTTCTTTCAATCCTCTCTATGCGCACTTTGCGCTGATTCTTGTTTTCTTTGCCATGAATTGCTTCATCAGGTGTAAAGTACCTAGCATATATGTCTTCAGGGATTTCAAAAGCAGTGTTGCATTCTGCTCTCTTTTCACCCTTCTAAGGTCTTTTACCTTCAACCATTTTCTTCACTTGAGGAGTTTGAACAATTGATGTTTTTTAGGAAGTATGCAATTTTTCTTCGAGAAATGCTGCAGATGAGTTAAGTTGACGAGAACCTAGTGATTTGACAACATACATTTGTACCTGTGAACAGAGTATAGGTGCGAAGAATTTGGAGAGGTCATATGGGTTCTCAGAATTTTTTAAAAAGAATCAAGTTTGAGGAATTTGACCATGGGTGTCTTGAAGAATTTCACTAAGCGTTCTTGACTTAGGTTCCAAAGTTGTATAGATTGAATAATCCACCCAATTGAGGAATCTTGAAGAAAAACATAGATAAGAGAAACAAATCAAGGAACAGATGTGT
>NW_021249175.1:5001-5541 GCF_002162155.2 Triticum dicoccoides | reverse complement strand
GAGGAAAACCTCCCTTGCCGGGCAGATGGGCTTGGTGAGGCAGAGCCACCCTCGGAAGAGAACATCCAAGATGTCCCGGCAGGGCCTGCCGGGACTCGCGGAAGTATGAAACACCTCACCAACCACTCCACCACGACCCACATCATCAATGAGTGCGCTATCAAGCCTCAAAGTGATCAACTGGCAGCCATTTGCCACATGGAAGCCTCTTTCCACAGGAAAACAATGCGGTGACTCTTCTTCTATGTTAAAAACCAACTATGTCCGGATTCCCGATCCCTCCATGCCGGATTCCCGCGGAGGGACGGATGCCAATCAAATACTGAACCTAAAGTCAGGCACCGGACCAGATTTGTTGGAAAGCATCCAACAAACCAAGCTTCCAAATCCGGAAGCCTCTTGGCCTTTGAGCCTCAGATCGGGCGGGGTTCCAAACTTAATTCCATCCGCCCACCCAAACATAAGCGATCTATCTCAAATACGGCAAGAGCCCGATGAAACAGTACATCATTACTGGGCCAGATTCCTCCTGGTTATGAA
>NW_021249175.1:0-3281 GCF_002162155.2 Triticum dicoccoides | reverse complement strand
CCTCCATTGGGGCACAATTAAATCCTGATGTAGAAGCCGCACTACGAGAATTCCTTCGGGAAAATTGGGACATTTTTGCCTGGCACCCTTCAGACATGCCAGGAATCCCACGCAGGCTGGCAGAGCACAACCTAAATATCCTAAAAGGATTCAAGCCAGTCAAACAGGCTCTTCAGCGATTTTCTGAACCCAAAAGACATGCAATGGGAGAGGAGCTAGCCAAACTCTTAGAAGCCGGATTCATCAGAGATATAAAACATCCGGACTGGCTAGCCAACCTAGTAACGGTACCAAAAAAGGACAAATCCTGGCGCCTTTGCGTCGATTTCAAAGACCTTAACAAGGCCTGTCCAAAGGACCCTTTCCCTCTCCCTCGCATCGACCAAATCATCGATGCTACCGCAGGGCATGATTCATTGTGCTTCCTCGACGCATACTCCGGATACCATCAAATCAAGATGGCGGAAAAAGACCAGGCCGCAATGGCATTCATTACTCCATATGGGCCATTCTGCTTCAACACAATGCCCTTCGGACTCAAAAACGCCGGCGCAACATATCAGCGCATCATTCAGACATGTCTGGCTACCCAGATAGGCAAAACAGTAGAGGCATACGTAGACGATGTGGTCGTCAAGACCGAACACGTCGAAACTCTAGTAGACGACTTGAGGGTGACATTCGACAACCTCCGAGCATATGACATTAAGCTCAACCCGGAAAAATGCATTTTCGGCGTACCAGCCGGAAAGCTCTTGGGCTTCATTGTATCAGGTAGAGGAATTGAAGCAAACCCAGCCAAGATCTGAGCTCTGTCACAATTGGATATCCCAAAAGACCTCAAGCAAATACAAAAACTAACTAGATGCGTGGCGGCTCTAAGCTGCTTCATCTCCCGTTTGGGAGAAAAGGCACTGCCCCTCTATCGCCTCCTCCGGTGCACCGAACATTTCGAATGGACGGATGCTGCCACGGCCGGACTCGAAGAAATAAAGGCCGTATTGGCAACAAATCCGGTCCTGGCCACGCCCAACCTGGGCGAACCAATGTTGTTATATATCGCAGCAACACATCAAGTTGTCAACGCGGTACTCATCGTCGAATGAGAAACAGAAGGGCACAGATTCCCTCTTCAAAAACCAGTGTACTACGTATCCACTGTCTTAACTCCATGCAAGTCCCGGTACCCACATTATCAAAAGATAGCGTATGCGGTGTTCATGGCATCCCGGAAGCCGCGACACTACTTTCAAGAGTGTTCCATAACGGTGGCCTCCGAAGTACCTCTCAACGATATTATAAACAATCGCGACGCAACAGGCAGGATTGCAAAATGGGCCATTGAGCTCTTACCATTTGACATAACCTACAAACCACGACGAGCTATAAAGTCGCAAGTTCTGGCTGACTTCGTCGCCGAATGGACCGAAGCCGAACTCCCTAAAGAGTACGGCGCGTACTCCAGTTGGATCATGCATTTCGACGGATCCAAAATGTTGGCTGGCTTGGGGGCTGGCGTTGTCTTGACGTCCCCAACCGGAGACATAGTCCAATACGTACTTCAAATAATGTACATGGACTCCAACAACGCAGCCGAATACGAGGCCCTTCTACATGGCCTCCGAATGGCAATCTCCATGGGCATTCAACGCCTAGAGGTGCATGGGGATTCAAACCTCGCAATATCCCAAGTAAATGGAGACTTTGACGCCAAAGATCCGAAAATGGCAGCCTACCGCAACGCCGTCCTAAAAATGTCAGCTCGGTTTGAAGGACTCGAATTCCACCATGTAGCCCGGGATAACAACCAGGCAGCAGACGTGTTGGCACGCATCGGCGCAAAACGCGACGCTGTACCTCCAAACATCTTCCTGGAACGGCTCTTTAAGCCATTCGTATTATGGGAAGAGGAGTCCGAAAATAACAATTTGGAACCAGCTGCATCACCTAACTCAGACCATTCTAACGCAATCGGCGGCTCAGCCAATGAAATAACACCTTCAGCCCACGAAATAATGGCAGTAATTGCCCCGTGGACGGAACCATTCCTACCCTACTTAGTCAGGCAGGAACTTCCTGAAGACCAAAATGAGGCCCGCTGCATAGTTCGGCGATCTAAAGCCTACAAGGTCCATGAGGGAGAACTTTATAAGAAAAGCACAACCGGAGTCCTTCAAAGGTGTATCTCCGAAGAGGAAGGGCGAAATCTCCTGGCTGAAATTCACGCCGGACTCGGCGGGCACCACGCTACAGCCCGGGCCCTTGTAGGCAAGGCCTTCCGTACAGGATTTTATTGGCCAACAGCCCGGGCAGATGCTCAGGACTTAGTCCAACGATGCGTCGGTTGCCAACTCTTTGCTAATCAGAGCCACATGCCACCCACCGCCCTCAAAACTATACCCATCACCTGGCCATTCGCGGTCTGGGGCTTGACATGGTTGGACCCCTTAAAGGGGGAACCCACAAGTAAAAATACTTATTGGTCATGGTGGACAAATTCACCAAATGGATAGAGGCCAAGCCGGTTAAAACGGCAGAATCCGGACCGGTCAGAGACTTCATATCCGGGGTAGTACACCGTTTTGGCGTCCCCCACAGCATCATCACTGATAACGGCATGAATTTCACGGCCGATGAGGTTAAACTCTGGTGCAAAAACATGGGCATCAAGCTCGACTACACTTCAGTCTATCACCCCCAAACTAACGGTCAAGTCGAGCGAGCAAATGGTCTAATCATGAGCGGCATTAAACCCAGACTAGTGCGGTCCCTAAAGGAATCTAACACGCACTGGGTAGAGGAGCTCGACTCCATACTCTGGGGGCTGCGAACCACGCCAAACCGCACTACCGGATTCACACCATTTTTTATGGTGTACGGCGCAGAGGCAGTTCTGCCCTGCGATATAATTCATGACTCACCTCGCGTGCGCATGTACGAAGAAAGAGAAGCCGAGTTGGATCGGCAGGACAGTTTGGACGCCTTAGAGGAGGAGCGGGACGTGGCAAAAGCTCGTTCCGCATTCTATCAGCAGCAGGCTCGAAGATATCAAAGCAGAGAAGTACGGGCCAAAACCTACAATATTGGCGAACTTGTTCTACGCCTGCCGGACAAGAAAAAGGACAAACTTAAGCCCAAGTGGGAAGGTCCCTTCATCATCGACCAAGTCCTGACCGGCAGAGCATACTGTCTACGTAACACATCTGACAACCGACTCGAGCCGAACCCATGGAACGCAGCCCGTCTCCGAAGATTCTACGCCTAGCGCCGGACTCAGAGTT
>NW_021249174.1:0-565 GCF_002162155.2 Triticum dicoccoides | reverse complement strand
TATTATTAGTCTTCCCTGGTTATTGCATCTCGAATATAGAAATGTTGGTTCTTGTGTAGTCTTGCCTGAGGGGATGGACAGGTTGAAATCCCTGCGTACCCTGGTAGGTGTAGATGTGTATAGAAGCTTAGTCGAACATATCTATGGCCTCAGCAAGATGACCAAGTTGAGAAAACTTGACACTGGTTTAATCACGAATATTGAAGATAACGAAGCGAACAATATGCTTACAGCCGCCTTTCACTCTTCTGTCTCCAAGCTTTCCGCCAGCCTCAGGATCTTTACTTTGGCAAATGAAAATTGGAAAATAGAAGATGTCCGGGGCTGGAGCAGCACACCATTATTCCCTGGAGGTTCTCATATTCGGGAGCTTGATCTGCGGTCTTGCAATTTTGAAACTTGCCCGGAGTGGATTGGTCAGCTCTGCGGCCTCACCAGCTTAAGAATTAGTGTGCGGGAGGTTGCTGACAGTGTCAGTATTGTTGCAAGTTTGCCTTCACTTGTCATCTTCCATCTGGATTGTGCTCTTATAGCTGGGGAAACGGAAGAATGTGTCGTCATCTCT
>NW_021249173.1:0-861 GCF_002162155.2 Triticum dicoccoides | reverse complement strand
ATATATATATAATCTCGAATACATCGTCTCGAATATGATTGAATACATCACTAGGTAGCTAATATAGATCGAATACTATCGAATTATCTAGTTCACTCGCGGTTCCTGAGGCGCTGGAGGTGGACACCCAAAGAGAAGAAACCACCACAGGATCATAGCTCGGGTGAGATCCCAGAAGAACCTGCTAGATATAGGAGAACCTGACGTCCATAGCAGCCATGTAGCGACAGACGTGCTCGTCCTCCTCCCTGACATGGCTACGTACCACGTCCGGCGGGTCCGGCTCCCTCCGCACCTAAAGTGGCCCACACGAACGCCACCATAGGAGCTCCGGGTCGACGACAGGACCCGGGGTCGGGCTCCTCACCAAGCGGCACGCCCCTGAAGGTAGCACCTCCCAGTGCCAGCCCGGCGGATCCCAGTCCCTGGACATCACTCCTCTGAAGCAGGACGTCGTCGCGACCGGGTCGACGGCGAGGATGTGGGCAAGGCATCATTGACGTCGAGAACAAATATTATATGGAAATGTAACATTTTAATGTTTGGATTGTGATTTAGCTAATTCATCTAACTAAAACTAACATTTCTAAAATTTCTTTTTTTTGAGGACAACATTTCTAAAATTTCAAACATTTCTATATAACTAACATTTCTATAAACATTTCTATAACTTAAATTTCTAGCATTTCTATATATAACTAAAATTTCTATAAACATTTCTATAACTAAAATTTCTAACATTTCTATATATAACCAACATTTCTGTAAAAGTAACTATAAACATTTCTATAACTAAAAGAAAAATTACTCTGTGTGTGTGCGCGTGTGGCCATGGCGGGGCGCAGGGGCTCACAGCGGCGA
>NW_021249172.1:0-393 GCF_002162155.2 Triticum dicoccoides | reverse complement strand
ATTAGGAAACACATCGGGGCAGAAAACAAGGGGAGATGTAGGGTGTGTCACATGCATGGATAGGACAGCTAGCAGAAGACTTCCCAACTCGTGCAAAACAATGTATTTGCGTCATCGTTGGTTCTTATGGAAAAATCACCCATACCGAAAGATGAAAGCTGAATTTGATGGTACGGCAGAGGCAGGTGCGGGACAAGACCCTGTGAAGGGGAGGTGGTCCACAACATGGCTAAAAAATTAATGTTGTGCTTGGCAAGAACCACCCTTTGACGATGAAACTAACAGCCAAGGATCAAGTGTTTAAGAAGAAATCGGTGTTCTGCAAATTACCTTACTGTGAGATTCTACGTGTACGTAACTGCATCGATGTCATGCATATAGAGAAGAACGTAT
>NW_021249171.1:0-418 GCF_002162155.2 Triticum dicoccoides | reverse complement strand
GGGAGGAGGGCCGGTGCGGGGGGCGGCCGGCAGGGGAGGAGGGCCGACGCGGGGAGGGCGGCTGGAGTAGGACGCGGGGGCGGCTGCCGGATCGGGGGACGGCTGAGGGATTCAATCTGGTGGTGTGAGCGTGTGAGTGTGAGTGAGGGGAGAGGGGTGGTGCGCGGGCCGGTGCGGGAGGAAGAGGTGGGCTTAGTGGCAGCGTGGGGGAGGAGGCCCAGCGCTATAGCTAAAGCTGCAACGGGGGGCCGAGAGCGTGGCCCATTAGCAGTAGCGAGGGGTATATAACCAATGCTACTGCTAAATGTCTACCTATAAGCATTTTCCTAGTTGTGAAGCTCGAACGAAAATGAGTTTTTGTTTCCCAAGTGGGTGGCCTCACCAGAGTCTAGAAATAAAGGCGTGTGGTCAGAAATAC
>NW_021249170.1:0-1254 GCF_002162155.2 Triticum dicoccoides | reverse complement strand
ATGCCAACGCTGTCAGGACCCCGACTCGATGTCACATCGATCTAGCCGGTAACACCTCATATCACTTTGCGGCCTCACGCACGGTATCCCCACGGGTGTCGCCTTACCTTTGCCCGGGACCGTTTGCGCCTTTTGGCTCACGTATATGATAGTGTCGCTAGCATCCATATGATAAGGAGCCCGGGCTGACATGACTAGTCGTAAACCCAAAGTGGCACAGACTTACAGGGACAGGCATCCATGACCCAGCTTCGAACGTGTCGGTCATCAGCAAGTGGGTCCGGGCTGTAGCACTGGGCTAGCAGGACTCCGGTAAACCGGGCTGTAGCGGGCTAACAGGACTCCGGTACTCAAAGCATGACATTTCCCCGAAGGGACAGACACAGGAACGAAGAAGGACACATGCCGGCCAGCCTAAGTGTTCCAGAGCAGTAGCAAGCTACCATGGCTCGGCGGTAACACTAGGAGACATTTCCCGGTAAGAGAGGCTACTAAAGATAAACAACTAGATAGTTAGATCCCACACATACCAAGCATTTCAATCATACACACAATATGCTCGATATGTGCAAATACAACGAAGCATCACAACATGACTCTACGACACAAGTACTTTATTTAAGGCTCAGGGAGCCATACATAGCATACACAAAGATACGGGTCACACGACCCAGCATTCAAGTCATACAGTCATACAAACCAGCAGCGGAAGTAACTTGTCTGAGTATAGACAACTAGTAAAATAAAAGAGGCTTGGAAAGCCTAGCTATACTACGTGGTCCTTCACAAGCTCAGGATCACCACCTGGGCCTTTAGCCTACTCGTTGATGTCAACGTCTACATAGAACCCATCAGAAGGGGTTGCAGCGTCTTCTGTAAAAATGTAGATTATAGCAACATGAGTACAAAGGTACTCAGCAAGACTTACATCAGATCCTACATACATGCATATTATCAAGAAGGGTTGGTGGAGTTATTGCAGCAAGCCAGCTTTGACTCTTGGCTAGACTATCCTACGATACTTCAACTTGAAATGGTTTTGCGCACACGAGTCCACTACTCACCACTTCAATACACTACCGAGGATCCGCCTCCGTCTTCCTACGAAAGAGCCATCCTCGGCACTCACACTTATCTTGAGGCTTTTAGCAGTTTCCATTTACTTGTCTATGAACTGTATAGGCAACCAAGTAGTCCTTTACCGCGGACGCGGCTATTCGAATAGATTATGATAACCCTGCAGGGGTGTACTTC
>NW_021249169.1:0-1155 GCF_002162155.2 Triticum dicoccoides | reverse complement strand
CTCACACGCGCGGGCGCCAGAACCCTCCCCCGCTCTCTCTCCTTCTCACTGGCGCCCTACTCCATCCCCACGAGCGCCGTGGACAGCTCCAACTCCTCTCCCACGGTCTCCAGAGCCGATCCCGCGGGCGCCCGTAGGCCACGCCTACGGTGAACCGCGGCCAGCCTATATAAGGTGCCCCCGAGCCTCTCTCTTCCTCCCTGTCGCCCCTCCACACACCCAATCGGCCTCCCGCACCACTCCTTCCTCTCCAGAACCACCCGAGCTCGAGATCGAGCTCGAGCTCCGCCGCCTCGGCTCGTCGGCGTCCGCGCGGTACAGGCCTTCTCCGCCCCAGCTCTCTCTCGATCTGGAACCGCGAGGCGCCACTGATTCTTTCCCCCCTCGTTTCCCCTTGTTTTGCAGCCAGAACCGGCCGGAGCCACTGACGCCGAAGCGCCTCCGCCGCGGGACCTCGTCGCCGGCGAAGCAGGCCACTCCGGCGACCGTCTCCACCACCACCAGAACCGCGACTCGCCCCTGAGTCCGACGGTAGTCTCCGCATCCCTTCCCGTGCCCTGTACCGCCGCCGGCGAGCTCGCCGTCGCCTCTGGCCGGAGGTAGACGACGGCCGCCGTGGGGCCGGCCCGTCAGCCACACGCCCTGACGGGTGGGATCCACCCGTCAGGTTTAAAACATGCACGCGCGCGCACCGATCCGCCGTCGGCCGAAGGCGTATTCAGCCTTTACGCCTTCGACGTGGCGGCCGCGTGGGCTGGGTTTCCCCCCTGGGCCTGCTGCTGCTGTGGCCTCTCTGGCCCAGTGGCACAGCGCCGTTTTTCTTTTTCCTTTTCTGTATTATTTCCAAATATTCCACAGGGCAGAATATTAATCCAAATGCATTGATTCCAATTTCTAAATTCCTAGAATATTGCAACCTATTTAATGGTGCAACTTTCACTCAAATCCAACCACCTTTTCTTCTCTGTAAATATTTAAATGTGGTTTTTAGCATTTAAATAGGCCTTTGAAAATCCATAACTCCTATTTTGCTGCTCCAAAACCAAAACCAAAAGTTGTCCCCTTCCTAGCCTTCCTCCTAGTATTTTACAAAAATAAGTTGACATTTTTGTGAGCACTTTGACTTTTCTGTTTTTATTATTGCCTTATTTTCCC
>NW_021249168.1:0-1096 GCF_002162155.2 Triticum dicoccoides | reverse complement strand
TGGCATGAACCGGTACTAAAGGTTCAACATGAACTGGCATTAATGCATAGCCATTCGAACCGGCACTAATGGTGCCATTAGTACCGGGCCAAAATCGAACCGGGACTACTAGTGACTGGATGGACTGGAGAGGCTCTGCTCGCGACGAACGGGACCGGAGTGTGGCGATGGCCGAACTGACAGGAGACGCGGAAGACGGCCTCCCTCCGTCGATTGCTGGCCATGGGAGCTCTAGAGGGATGGCCCATGGTCGCCTGAGGGTCTGGTTGAGCACGGGGTCTCCTATTTATAGGGAGGGGAGGTTGGTTCCGTCGGCGGGCGAGGATAAAACCGGCGAACCGCCGTTCTGTTGCTGGCAGGGCGACGTGGCGGCGACGGGTGCTAGCGGACGGGCTCGAGGATGAGATCGTCCTGCTCCTGGGGCAGCTGGCATGCTGGAGTGGCTCGGGCGGCGCCATCCATGGTAGAGGCTGGCGGAGCGGCAGTGGCGGCTTGCGGTGGTGGCGCTGTGTGGTGCCAGGAGGGGTCAGGGCGACTCTGCGACGAGAGAGGGGTCGGGCACATTGGCAGCGAGTGGTAAAGGATTAGAACGGGCGCGGGGAGGGCGGCAGCGAGACGCGGCGTCTCGGGCGCACACACGTGCAAAACGCGTGCTCTAGCCGCGCCCAGAGCACGCACGCCATGTGTTCGGCAAAATGCTAAAGCATGCTAGGGGCCTGGGTGAGGCTGGGAATTAATAGGGCCAGGTTAGAGGTAGCTAGGAGCTTAGTGGACATGGTTGTTGGGTCAGGGGATCAAGTTCATAATGCAAACTGAAAACTATGTCAAATCTGGCCATGCACACAAGGTGCTTGACAGAATGCCATGGGTATCTGGGCATCCCTTCTGGTGGCCAAAATCTCCAAATCAGAGTCTCTTTAGATGTAGTTGATGGTGGCAAGGTTAGTTTGGCAAGACCAGAAACTTGTTAGTGCAAGTTTTTGAGAAAACCAAATCTGGAAAGAAAATGAAGGCTACTATTGTATGGACCCAAAGTATTCCAAAGGGCCCAATTTCCTGGACTTAAGGGTTTGGTAGGGTGGTTTATAAGTAGGAG
>NW_021249167.1:0-534 GCF_002162155.2 Triticum dicoccoides | reverse complement strand
AGCTGCGTGAATGAGGGATCGATCCTAGGGGTTTTTTTGCATCGGTTTTTTTTCGATAGAGGGTAATGCAGAGGTGGTAGGATGACGGGAAAAACGGCGGTGGGAGTATGACAAAAATAAACGAGCGAAAATTAACCGCACGGACTATTCACCAAGTGCTCCATTAGGAGTAGAGATACTTGATGGAAAATGATTGTGTTCAATCGACGGATCCTGTTTTTATGTCGACCTTCTGCGCCGTTTGACACGTGTCCCATGGTCCCGCACACCACATGCCCGTATCTCGAAATTTCAAGCAGCATCACATCTCCTTCCCATGTTTTATTTCGTTCATCTTTTTTTTTGAAAATGTCCAGCAATGGCTGGCTATTTCATTGATTCATAGCAGGGGGAACATGGTGAAGATAACATGGTGCGTGACGGTCATTGACCAAGGAGAAAAATGTAGAGAAAAATAAAAAGAGAGATGATGCCACTCATAATCTAAAATCTCACGGAGGATCCCCGAAGGGGCTCTCAATGCAGTTTGCTCCT
>NW_021249166.1:0-398 GCF_002162155.2 Triticum dicoccoides | reverse complement strand
GGATCGCAACAGCTTTCGAGGGTAGAGTATTCAACCCAAATTTATTGATTCGACATAAGGGGAGCCAAAGAATATTCTCAAGTATTAGCAGCTGAGTTGTCAATTCAACCACACCTGGAAACTTAGTATCTGCAACAAAGTGTTTAGTAGCACAGTAATATGATAGTGGTGGTAGCGGCAACAAAAGTAAAGACAGCAAAAGTAATGTTTTTGGTATTTTGTAGTGATTGTAACAGTAGCAACGGGAAAGTAAATAAGCGTAAACTAGTATATGGAAAACTCGTAGGCACCGGATCAGTGATGGATAATTATGCCGGATGCGGTTCATCATGTAACATTCATAACATAGGGTGACACAGAACTAGCTCTAATTCATCAATGTAATGTAGGCATGTATT
>NW_021249165.1:0-1423 GCF_002162155.2 Triticum dicoccoides | reverse complement strand
AGAGAGAGAGAGAGAGAGAGAGAGAGAGAGAGAGAGAGAGAGAGAGAGAGAGAGAGACTAACCTTTTGACCAAGTTATACTATAGCTGGCCTAACATCCATCCCAGCCCGCCTGGAGCTTCTTCAATCTTCTACCAATACACACCAGTACGTTCGACCTCACGATCAACAGTTGGCACCTCCTTCGCCTCGAGCCCTATCCACTTGTCGGGGGGATGAACTCGACCCCCTTCACAAAATCTCCATCACCATTGCCTCGCTTGTGACACCTTGCTCTCTTTCCTAACACCAATCCAGAGCACCCAATTGCCGCCGATCAGAGTTAGCGTAACCATTTTCATTCCCTTGCCGTCAGGAAATGATCTCGAGCTCCTCCCTGGATGCCGCCATCGATCATCATCAACCTTCGACGATGTATATCTGGCCTATGCTCTCATGGAGCCCTCCCATGTCCACGTCCCGGCCTTCATCGCTCCTCCTCAAGCCTACACCTGAACATTCTCATTTTTATTTCTTCCTCTTTTTAATTGTCTATGTTTACATATTTCAAATGTTTATGTTATGAAAAATGAACATTTGTCATTAAAAATGATCAAACAACATGAACAACTTTAAAAAGAATATCACATAATTATTTGAATCCATGAATATTTTTTTAAGCTCATGAACATTTTTTCAACCTTGTTAAACTGATTTTAGAATCGATGAACGATCTAATTAAGACTCATGAATTTTTTTAAACTACGTGAACAATTTTCTTAATATAAAGAAACATAAAAAGGGAAAAATAAATAAAAAACAAAATCATGAGTATTTTTTAAACCGCGAGCATTTTTAGGCCTAGTTCTTTTGGCCGATTCTCCCAGAATCTTGAGAATCGGGCCTCCCCTCAGCTTCTCCCAGAATCTTGAACTCATATTTCTTTTAGAATCCTAGCTAGTTAGGATGTAAACAATTAGGATTGTCAAAAAATATGTGTTCAAGATTCTAGGAGAAGCTGGGTGGAGGGTCGATTCTCAAGATTCTACGAGAATCGGCCAAAAAACTGGGCCTTAATAAAGGTTTAAAAATAAAAATTAAACATTTTTTAGAAACATGAACAAAAAGAAAGAAAACTAAAAGAAAAAACTAAAAATCGAAACATAACTAGAAGATCCGAACCTAAAAACCAAATAAAACTGCAAAGAAATAGAAACTTCTCTAAAATCATGAACAAAAACAAAAAAAAGTGGCAAACTCAAAAATCGAAACAAACCCATAAAAAAAATTAGATGTTTTCGTGGCAGTTGCGCTCCCACCAACCGATTTCTTCCGATACAATGCACAGTAACTGTGTTTTTGCAGATCGGAGGAGCTTTTTACCGCACCTCTTAAAAAAATTAAAGATCAAAGATGTATAAGGTGTCTGTTCAGGCTACTTTTTC
>NW_021249164.1:0-646 GCF_002162155.2 Triticum dicoccoides | reverse complement strand
GGGAGGGTAGGACAAAAGATGTCATGCAAGTTCTTTTCCATAAGCACGTATGACTATATTCGGAATACATGCCTACATTACATTGATGAATTGGAGCTAGTTCTGTGTCACCCTATGTTATAACTATTACATGAGGAATCGCATCCGACATAATTATCCATCACCGATCCAATGCCTACAAGCTTTTCACATATTGTGCTTTGCTTATTTACTTTACCGTTGCTACTGTGACAATTACTACAAACTGCTACTATTACTTTTGCCACTGTTACCGTTACTTCCATACTACTTTGCTACTAAATACTTTGCTCTAGATACTAAGTTATCCATGTGTGGTTGAATTGACAACTCAACTGCTAATACTTGAGAATATTCTTTGGCTCCCCTTATGTCGAATCAATAAATTTGGGTTGAATACTCTACCCTCAAAAACTGTTGCGATCCCCTATACTTGTGGGTTATCACTCTTATATATCCACAAACTTCCAGAATAGAACCAAGATCAGGAGTTCCGCCACCGCAAGCCTCTGTAGCCACCAAAAACCAATTAGGACCCTATTCCGGCACCCTGCCGGAGGGGGGAATCATCACCGGTGGCCATCTTCATCATCCCGGCGCTCTCCACGATGAGGAGAGAGTAGTTCAC
>NW_021249163.1:0-2113 GCF_002162155.2 Triticum dicoccoides | reverse complement strand
CCCCCCCCCCACCTCGCTACTACTAGTTTTATTATTTTTTTCATATTTATTTTGTATTTTAATATTTGTTTTGTATTTGAATAGGCTTTATACAATAATATTTAGCATATCATACACATACAAATGTAATCATAGCACCTACATACAACTAGTCTCATCAAATCATGTCATCATCATAACACTACTAGGGAAAACCTTATACACAGAAATTTAGCAACAGTGCGGGTCAAAAAAGGGCGCTAGTGCTAGATAGCAGTAGCGATTGGAGAAAAACCGCGCTAAAGATACAACTTTAGCACTAGCGCGTGTAGTAACAAAAGCGCTACTACTAATATTCCCATCGCTAGAACGATAGGCTACGCATAGCAGTAGCTGGCTTGGAAGAAATGCGCTACCGCTACGGCATGAGTAGCAGCGCGTTTCCTAAAAAGAGCGCTACTACTAACGGAAATAAAATAAGATGAAAAACAAATAGAAAAGTAAATGAAAATGAAAGAAATAGAAAAAGGAGAAAGGAAAAAATAAAATGTAAAGTAAAATAAATGAAAAAGCGAAAAAACGGAGGAAGGCATAGCAGTAGCGTGTGTTTGTAAGAGGCGCTATAGCTAATGTAGCTGCAGCACGTGTCCTAGACCCCCGCTATAGAAATAGAGAAGGAAATTAAAAATGGAAGAAAATTACATAGCTATAGCAGCAGCGGGTTTTGTAAAAACCGCTGTAGCTATCTTAGCTATAGCGCGTTTTGACAAACGCGCTACCGCTAAGTTTAACTTAACCAACAAACCGTTTCCCCCTGGCCACACTTCTCCCCCAAATCCCTCAACCCACCCCGCGCGCTGCTGTCTCCCTGATTCGCCGTCGCCCCACTTCACCGTCGTCTCCTGCCGACGTCGACGCCACCAGAGCCGTGTGCCATCGACGCCACCGGAGCCGCCCCCAACGCCACGGAGCCGCGCGGACTCGTCAACGCCACCGGAGCCGCCCTGGACGCCACCGGATCCTTCCACGCCACAACTGCCTCCATCACCGTCACAGGAGATGCCCCTGTCTCCCTCACCGTCACCGGAGACGCCCCTGCCTCCCTCGCCACCACTGCCCCCGTCGCCACCACCGGAGCCATCCTCTGTAAGCCCCCACCCCTCCTCTCTCTCTAATGCACAGGTTAGCTAGTTTAATTAGGTTAATTATCTAGGTTAGGGCAAAAATTTAGTTAGGGCTTTGACAGAGAAGTAGTTAGGTTAACTAGTTTAATTAGGTTAATTATCTAGGTTAGTGCAAAAATTTAGTTAGCGCTTTGACAGAGAACTAGTCAGGTTAACTAGTTTAATTAGGTTAATTATCTAGGTTAATTAGTGCAAAAATTTATTTTGGGCTTTGACAGAGAACTAGCTGCGTTAATTAGTTTAATTAGGGTTAATTATCTAGGTAAACTAGATTAACTAACTAGGTTAAATAGGTAGGTTAATTAGGTTCGTTGGATTAACAAGCTAGGTTAAGTAGGTTGGCTAGGTTAGAGGAAATTTTTATTTTAGAGCATTAGGTCAGAAGGGTTAGAGAAATCGAGTTCCTTTGCAATTTAATTGGGTTCTGTCCTAGGAAGGTTAGAGATAATAATGTATGTTAGAGGAATAGCTAGATCAACATAATTTGGGTTCTGTCCTAGGCAGAGAAGTTTTTAGTGAGGTCATTTTGCAAAGGTTTTTGATTTTTTGAAAAGACCACTCTTTTTCAAGTAAAAAATTTAGGCAAATTTTAGTTTTCATTGAAGTGGTCATGTTATATCTTTTCATTGAAGTTGTTCGATTGTGCCCAAGTGGCTTTGTTGTTTCCAGGGAATGATGCTGAGTGGCCTATGTTTTGCCGGAATGTTGATTCATTTCTCTTCCGGCAAATTTTAGGTTCTCGATTTGTCCACTTTCTAGCAAACGTCATGCCGAAATTTTCCGTGAATTTCGGCATGACTTGTGCTACAAACTAGGACATATCGAGTGCCCGGGATTTGCCGCACCAGGAAGGAGTCAACATTCCTGCAAAACAATAGTCCTTTTTTATGTCATTATTCATTTTATTAGGTCTAGAATTAATTGACTAGATTTAATCATAGGAAACATGG
>NW_021249162.1:0-717 GCF_002162155.2 Triticum dicoccoides | reverse complement strand
TTGGATAGCGGTCGATGTGTGGAGTAATAGTAGTAGATGCAGAATCGTTTCGGTTTTACTTGACACGGACGTGATGCCTATATTCATGATCATTGCCTAGATATTCTCATAACTATACATTTTTCTATCAATTGCTCGGCAGTAATTTGTTCACCCACCGCAATACATGCTATCTTGAGAGAAGCCACTGGTGAAACCTATGGCCCCCGGGTCTCTTTCTCATTATATTGCATCTCTTTTATTTACATCATATCTCGTTTTACTATTTTGCAATCTATACTTTTCAATCTATACAACAAAAATATCAAACATATTTATCTTACTATCTTTATTAGATCTCACTTTTGCGAGTGGCCGTGAAGGGATTGACAACCCCTTTATCACGTTGGTTGTAAGGTTCTTGATTGTTTGTGCAGGTACTAGGTGACTTGCGTGTAATCTCCTACTGGATTGATACCTTGTTTCTCAAAAACTGAGAGAAATACTTACGCTACTTTGTTGCATCATCCTTTCCTCTTCAAGAGGTAGCACACACCTACCTCTTTTTTGTATGTCAGGACAAAACTGAGGGAAATACTTACGCTACTTACGCATGCTCAAGAGGTAGCACACACCTACTCGCTTTACGATGGCTTTGCTTACCACTCTTTTTTGTATGTCGGCACAATCTATATCTGTATCTATAATAATAATAATAATAATAATAATAATAATAAT
>NW_021249161.1:0-1058 GCF_002162155.2 Triticum dicoccoides | reverse complement strand
TGTCCTACTGTGTGTGAGCTAAGGGTGTGAATACGATTTGGTAAAGGTAGCGGTGAGAGGCCATGTAGGAGTACATGGTGGGTTGTCTCATTGCAGCCATCCTCAGGAACTGAGTTCTGTGTTTGTGATCCATGATTCAGCTACTACCACGCATTGGGCCCGAAACCAATGGACCCTCTCGGCTTCTTGATCACCCTTGTCCTCTGTCCAGGAGTTGCAAGTAGTTTCTGGTGTTTGTAGTATGCTGGAGGCCGTGCGCAGCGCTGACCGTAGGGGTGGGCTGTGATGCGGTAGGCACGTGGCCGGGTAAACCGGGCGCCCGTTTGGTGTCACAGAACCCTGTTCACATCGTTTGGGGCTGTGAGCGAAACTCCGGCCGGATCTCCTCATGGATGGAACCCGAATAGGCGATAAACCTGGACTAGAGACTTGAGTGTTTAGGCAGGCCCTGGCCGACACCCACGTTGGGCTTCCGCTTGAAGGTTGCCGAGTACATGTCGTGTAAACGACGGTAAGTGGTGAGAGCGTGTGTGAAGAAGTACACCCCTGCAGGGTTAACATCATCTATTTGAATAGCCGTGTCCGCGGAAAAGGACTTCTGGGTTGCTTATATCAGTTCATAGACAAGTGAAAGTGGATACTCTAAAATACGCAAGATAAGCGTGAGTGCTATGGATGGCGTTCTCGTAGGGAGACGGGAGCGGATCCATAGTGGTGTATTGATATGGTGGATATGTGGACTCGTGTGCGCCACCTCAAAAGAGTTACTCGCAGTCGTAGTTCAGGATAGCCACCGAGTCAAAGCTGGCTTGCTGCAGTTAAACCCCACCATCCCCTTTGTTGATAATGATGCATATGTAGATGGTTCTGATGTAAGTCTTGCTGGGTACATTTGTACTCACGTTTGCCTATTTATGTTTTTGCAGAGAGACTTCGGTCTCGCTAGTAGTTCCGCGTGGACTTCGACGTTTAGCTTGTTACCTCAGCTACGATCTTGTGCCCTCGGCAGGATCTGGTAGATAGTCAGGCTTCTCAGCCTTTTTCATTTATAGATGTCT
>NW_021249160.1:0-533 GCF_002162155.2 Triticum dicoccoides | reverse complement strand
TATCAGCAGAAGAGCAAAGGTGGCAGTGGTTTCTCCCACCCACCCAACCCAGGCTTTCAGAACAAGTCTTCGTCTCAAGCGCCAACATCGAGTGCTCCGTATCACCGTCCGCTTTTAGAGGTCACGTGCAACAAGTGCCAACAGAAGGGTCACTATGCCAACAAGTGTACCAACCAGAGGCGTCTTCCTCCTCCTCCTCCTGTCAGATCGGCAAGTACAGCTGTGGTCAAGCACAATCCCAAGCATGCCAAGGTCAATATGGTGAATGCAGCTCAGGCAGAGGATTCTTCAGATGTGATCATGGGAAACCTTCCTGTTAATGATATTCCTGCAAAAGTTCTTTTTGACACTGGTGCATCACATTGTTTCATCTCGAGACCTTTTGCTTCCAAGCATGATTTTGTTACTCAAATGTTGCCGAGACCGTTGTCTATTGACTCTCCGGCCAGCCTCTTGACATCTCGAGTGTGTGTTCCGGATGTTACAATCACTTTGGGCGACTGCAAGTTTCTCTCTTCTCCGGTGGTTCTTGG
>NW_021249159.1:0-954 GCF_002162155.2 Triticum dicoccoides | reverse complement strand
TTTAGGTATGGCAGCCTTTGGCAAACTTAGTCACAAACCAAACAACCCTTATTGTTCACACGCGCCACCTCTCTTACTTTTTCGGTCCGCCATCTTCTCCTTTCCTGTAGTTGCACCGCCATGGCGCCGCCCTCCCCGACCCGCATGCTTCCTGCTCCACAGCTCCGCCCACCTTTAAGCGGCTTCATTGTGGCGCCATTCCCCTTCCCTCCGGGCTCTGGCCTCCGCACTAGCCAGTCCTGGCCCCAGCCGTCGAGATCCTCCCAAGGTGCACCCCGGATGCCTCCGGTTAGAGCGCAGTCCGTGGCGCTACAACTAGTATTGAGGGTCTACTGCCGAAGCCAAGTAGAGCTAGATATTCACCTCCTGATGATGGTGCTTCTGTTATTCATTGTTTTTTTCTTGAAAAGGAGGATTGCCCCTGGCCTCTGCCTCGCAATGATGCATGCAGCCATTGTTATCCATTGATTGAACTCAACATAATTAACTAATTTTTTTAGCAATTCATATGTGCATAAGGACATAGTTTCCTTGGGGAATCAGCAAGTGACTGTATTCATTTGTTAAGCGCATTTTAGTGTATTAAGTTCATCGAAACAAGGTTGCTTAACAAGGTAAAAGATGAGTATCTTGCCGGTAATTGTTTGTTATAAATTCAACCGAGAACAAAGGACTGAGTAGCGACTAATGCCTAAATATTTTGTGCTCTTCTTTGGTCTGGCCCGCCCAACTTTTCTTTGAAGCTCCGCCACTGCATATCTCTACTCCTAATGTCTCAGTTGGTAGGTCGCATTTCGGGTTTTATTTTCGTCCCACCATTTTCGTCCGGTTTTTTTCGTCCTCCTTCCCACCTTGGTTTTTTTGTAGGTTTTTTTGACTCCCTCTGTCAATCCCTCGCTAGCCCTACCTCTCCCGTCTCGAGTCGCAGCTGCCGCCACAACAGCCGACCCCTGC
>NW_021249158.1:0-1556 GCF_002162155.2 Triticum dicoccoides | reverse complement strand
TTAGTGAGAGATCATCTTATAATGCTACCGTCAATCAAAGCAAGATAAGATGCATAAAAAGATAAACATCACATGCAATCAATATAAGTGATATGATATGGTCATCATCATCTTGTGCTTGTGATCTCCATCTCCGAAGCACCGTCATGATCACCATCGTCACCGGCGCGACACCTTGATCTCCATCGTAGCATCGTTGTCGTCTCGCCAATCTTATGCTTCCACGACTATCACTACCGTTTAGTAATAAAGTAAAGCATTACATCGCGATTGCATTGCATACAATAAAGCGACAACCATATGGCTCCTGCCAGTTGCCGATAACTCGGTTACAAAACATGATCATCTCATACAATAAAATTCAGCATCATGCCTTGACCATATCACATCACAACATGCCCTGCAAAAACAAGTTAGACGTCCTCTACTTTGTTGTTGCATGTTTTACGTGGCTGCTACGAGCTTAAGTAAGAACCAATCTCACCTACGCATCAAAACCACAACGATAGTTTGTCAAATAGACTCCATTTTAACCTTCTCAAGGACCGGGCGTAGCCATACTCGGTTCAACTAAAGTTGGAGAGACAGTCGCCCGCAAGCCATCTATGTGCAAAGCACGTCGAGGGAACCGGTCTCGCGTAAGCGTACACATAAGGTTGGTCCGGGTCGTCTCGTCCAACAATACCGCCGAACCAAAGTATGACATGCTGGTAGGCAGTATGACTTGTATCGTCCACAACTCACTTGTGTTCTACTCGTGCATATAACATCAACATAAATAACCTGGCTCGGATGCCACTGTTGGGTTTCGTAGTAATTTCAAAAAATTTCCTACGCACACGCAAGATCATGTGATGCATAGCAACGAGGGGAGAGTGTTGTCTACGTACCCAACGCAGACCGACTGCGGAAGCGATGACACGACGTAGAGGAAGTAGTCGTACGTCTTCATGATCCAACCGATCAAGCACCAAAACTACGGCACCTCCGAGTTCGAGCACACGTTCAGCTCGATGACGGTCCCCGGACTCCGATCCAGCAAAGTGTCGGGGAAGAGTTCCGTCAGCACAACGGCGTGGTGACGATCTTGATGAAATACAGCAGCAGGGCTTCGCCTAAACTCCGCTACAGTATTATCGAGGTATATGGTGGCAGGGGGCACCGCACACGGCTAAGGAATAGATCACGTGGATCAACTTGTTGTGTCTTTGGTGCTAGCCCTGCCCCTCTATTTATATGTTGAGCCCCGGGGTCGAAACTTGGAGCAAAAGCCTCCTCAAAGTCGGTTTTGCCCGAAAGGCAAGAGTCCCACTCGGACTCCAGGACCAAACGCCACAATCCTTGGCGTCTGGCCCAGACGCCATGGGCCTCGGCGTCTGGCCCAGGGCCAGACGCCAGGGTCTCCGGCGTTTGGCCCCCTGGCCTCCGCAAAACTCCTTTTTGCACCGATCTAAAGCCTCATGGGCTTGACCCCTTGGCCTAACCATATCATCCAATATATGAATCTTTACGTCTCGACCATTTCGAGACTCCTCGTCATGTCCCCGATCTCATCC
>NW_021249157.1:0-976 GCF_002162155.2 Triticum dicoccoides | reverse complement strand
GTGAAGGGTCGGAGGTGTGCAATATCTTCGGGAGGGATTGCTTCTTGGAGAATGAAGAGAGCGGACTCGTTGAATTGATGGCCCGCGGCTTCTCTAGGAGTGAAGTTGCTTGGGTCATGCGGGTAGAAACCTTGCTCAATAATTCTCCAAAGATTAGTAGAACTATGATTTAAATGACGTTTAAAGCGATACACCCAAGAAGAAAAATCCTCATTTTTCACAAGCTTAGGAGGAGGACCAACATGATTCATATGCGTGGAGGGAATTGATGACCCACAAGTGTAGGGGGTATATCGTAGTCCTTTCGATAAGTAAGAGTGTCGAACCCAACGAGGATCAGAAGGAAATGATAAGCGATTTTCAGTAAGGTTTTCTCTGCAAGCACTGAAATTGTAGGTAATAGATAGTTTTGTGATAAGATAAATTGTAACGAGTAACAAGCAATGAAAGTAAATAAAGTGCAGCAAGGTGGCCCAATCCTTTATGTAGCAAAGGATAAGCCTGGACAATTTCTTATAATGAGGAAGGATCTCCCAAGGACACATGGGAATTATCGCCAAGCTAGTTTTCATCACGTTCATATGATTCGCGTTCGGTACTTTGATAATTTGATATGTGGGTGGACCGGTGCTTGGGTACTGCCCTTACTTGGACAAGCACCCCACTTATGATTAACCCCTATTGCAAGTGTCCGCAACTACAAAAGAAGTATTAAGGTAAACCTAACCACAACATTAAACATATGGATCCAAATCAGCCCCTAACGAAGCATCGCATAAACTAGGGTTTAAGCTTCTATCACTCTAGCAACCCATCATCTACTTATTACTTCCCAATGCCTTCCTCTAGGCCCAAATAATGGTGAAGTGTCATGTAGTCGACGTTCACATAACACCACTAGAGGAAAAGACAACATACATCTCATCAAAATATCGAACGAATACCAACTTCACATGACTACTAATAGCAAGACTTC
>NW_021249156.1:0-922 GCF_002162155.2 Triticum dicoccoides | reverse complement strand
AACTGGCTTGCTGTTCTTCTTGAAGTTCCCTTTCTTCTTTCCTTTGCCCTTTTTCTTGAAACTAGTGGTTTTGTTAACCATCAACACTTGATGCTCCTTTTTGATTTCTACCTCCGCAGCTTTCAGCATTGCGAAGAGCTCGGGAATAGTCTTGTTCATCCCTTGCATATTATAGTTCATCACGAAGCTCTTGTAGCTTGGTGGCAGTGATTGGAGAATTCTGTCAATGACGCAATCATCCGGAAGATTAACTCCCAATTGAATCAAGTGATTATTATACCCAGACATTTTGAGTATATGCTCACTGACAGAACTGTTCTCCTCCATCTTGCAGCTATAGAATTTATTGGAGACTTCATATCTCTCAATTCGGGCATTTGCTTGAAATATTAACTTCAACTCCTGGAACATCTCATATGCTCCATGACGTTCAAAACGTCATTGAAGTACCGATTCTAAGCCGTAAAGCATGGCACACTGAACTATCGAGTAGTCATCAGCTTTGCTCTGCCAGACGTTCATAACATCTGGTGTTGCTCCAGCAGCAGGCCTGGCACCCAGCGGTGCTTCCAGGACGTAATTCTTCTGTGCAGCAATGAGGATAATCCTCAAGTTACGGACCCAGTCCGTGTAATTGCTACCATCATCTTTCAACTTTGCTTTCTCAAGGAACGCATTAAAATTCAACGGAACAACAGCACGAGCCATCTATCTACAAACAACATAAACAAGCAAGATACTCTCAGGGACTAAGTTCATGATAAATTTTAAGTTCAATTAATCATATTACTAAAGAACTCCCACTTAGATAGACATCCCTCTAATCCTCTAAGTGATCACGTGATCCAAATCAACTAAACCATGTCCGATCATCACGTGAGATGGAGTAGTTTCATCGGTGAACATCATTATGTTGATCATA
>NW_021249155.1:0-565 GCF_002162155.2 Triticum dicoccoides | reverse complement strand
CGTGATCACCTCCCAAGTGATCACGGCCCGATAGTATAGCAAGGCAGACTGACAAGAATGTAGGGCCAATGATGATAAACTAGCATCCTATACTAAGCATTTAGGATTGCAGGTAAGGTATCAACAGATGTAGCGACAATGTCAGGCTATGCATCAGAATAGGATTAACGAAAGCAGTAACATGCTAC
This sequence comes from Triticum dicoccoides, assembly GCF_002162155.2. Lineage (NCBI taxonomy): Eukaryota > Viridiplantae > Streptophyta > Magnoliopsida > Poales > Poaceae > Triticum > Triticum dicoccoides. Next base: position 377 of record NW_021249155.1, on the reverse strand, counting down.
ACTACTCTAATGCAAGCAGTATAGGGGAGAATAGGCGATATCTGGTGATCAAGGGGGGGCTTGCCTGGTTGCTCTGGCAAGAAGGAGGGGTCGTCAACTCCGTAGTCGAACTGGTCAGCAGCAGCGTCGGTCTCGTAGTCTACCGGAGAGAAGAGGGGGAAGAAATAATGAATACAGAGCAAACAAAGCATCACAAAATATAACAAGGCAATAAGCGGTGTTCGGTGTGCCCTAACGCGGTAGTAGGTGATACCGGTGAAGGGGGGAAAACATCCGGGAAAGTATTCCCGGTGTTTCGTGTTTTCGGGCAGAGGAGCCGGAGGGGGAAAGTTGCGGGTTCGATAGGTTAGAGGGGGTGTGGCGGACGAACGGACTGC
>NW_021249154.1:0-596 GCF_002162155.2 Triticum dicoccoides | reverse complement strand
GCTTCTCCAAAACTCTGTATAAAACCATATGCTTTGATCACACTATCAAAGCGTTTATTCCAACTCCGAGATGCTTGCACCAGTCCATAAATGGAACGCTGGAGCTTGCACACTTTGTCAGCACTTTTTGGATCAACAAAACCTTCCGGCTGCATCATATACAACTCTTCTTCTAGAAATCCATTCAAGAATGCAGTCTTGACATCCATTTGTCAAATTTCATAATTATGAAATGCAGCAATAGCTAACATGATTCGGACAGACTTAAGCATCACTACGGGTGAGAAAGTCTCATCGTAGTCAACCCCTTGAACTTGTCGAAAACCTTTTGCAACAAGTCGAGCTTTATAGACAGTTATATTACCATCAGCGTCAGTCTTCTTCTTAAAGATCCATTTATTCTCAATGGCTTGCCGATCATCGGAAAAGTCAACCAAAGTCCATACTTTGTTTTCATGCATGGATCCCATCTCAGATTTCATAGCCTCTAGCCATTTTGCGGAATCTGGGCTCATCATCGCTTCCTCATAGTTCGTAGGTTCATCATAGTCAAGTAACATGACTTCCAGAATAGGATTACCGTACCACTCTGGTGC
>NW_021249153.1:0-1693 GCF_002162155.2 Triticum dicoccoides | reverse complement strand
TTTGAACAACTCAATCAGTGGCTTGGTGTGCTCGGAACACATATGGAATGAAGGTTGCAAGTCTCCAGACCACAGAATACTTCGCACGTATGCATGACTGACTTGGGATGATTCCAGAGGAAGCAAAACTAACTTTCTCAAATCCACGGCGGCAACTTTCACCAAATGCACGTGTATAAGAGGAAGTCACTCCTTTCATCAAACAAATACTTCATGAGTTAGCATGAAGAAATGCTTTCAAAAGTTTCCAACGCTAGCTTAATGTTCAACAAAATCATGGAGGAGATAAGGATGTTGCCAATGGGCTCAACAACAATTCATCTAGGTTTCCTTTTAAAAGGAATTCCATAGTTAAGTGAACACGGTGATAGCATTGGTCAGACCAAAGATGTAATGGTGTATGCTCGAGGGATCAACCACGAATAAGACAACATTACGAGCATCGTTGGTACTGATTTGATTTGACGATAGCCCACACTCAAATCAAAGGATTGATAGGACAATAGGTCCAGCAACTGATCACAAGGACCAATCGATGAAGATATCATCTTTCTTCAACACACACTACACAAGAATATCCCTTTGGAACGAACTAAGTCAGGCAAGCTTTTATCTTCCAACTCTCCAAGTTGTTGTCTAGCTTAACCAACTAGCTCCGGGATATCCATCACAGATTCTTGGAGAAAGGGTGGTTCACAAGAAACCAACTTGATCACGAGCTCAACATAACAGTCAGGTGACAACCTGGTAATACTTCCGAGAAGACATCCAGAAAATCACGAACCACCGGTATGTTACTAAGCTCGAGAACAATCTCGCTTTTGAGGGCAAGACGATATGATCAAATGAGTGAGGACTTGACAAGATCCTAACTCATCAATCGAAGGGTGCACCGAAATAAGGACTAGGTAGCACGATCAGTCTTAGAGGGATGATTTAAAAACCAACATGCTAAGATTGAAATTATTATCCTTTAACTACCAAGCAACGAGGTTGCTGGGAGTATTGATTTCACACGCCATGATTCATTTGTCGGCATTCCGGTTACAATAACACAGAAACCAAGGAATGAACAATGATGGCAAAAGTATCACTGTACCAAGAGTTCATAGGATGGTGTGCAATTCCTATAACAATCCCGATATAAAAGATGGTAATACTCCAAGGTAGAACAGAGCAAAAGCTGGATTGGCATTTTGATCTGCGGAGTACAATTGTTTTGACCCAATCCTAGATATGGAAGAGGTACTGTAGTTTGTTTCTCCTAGTCATTCCGCGATAGAATGGCTTGACGGACCACAAGAGTAATAGGCATCGATAAACGAACGCACGCATACTCTTGACTATCAATTGATAGACAAGGGTCAGAATGCAACTAAAGAGAACATCTCAAAGGAACATATAATTTTTCTGAGTTGTGGATGCATAGATTAGTATGTCGAACCAAGTTCAACATATTTCTTCCGGATAACCCATGCAGAAAGGTAGAACTGGCAGAGTCACGATTTATGAATGGAGAACTCCTCAAGAGTACTCTAATTGTGATTTTTTTGATCCAATAAACATCTGCCATAAGTAGTTCATGGTATTTGGAAGAAGAAGATACCACGGACTTCAAGGACTATCGCAAAGGTTACTAATATCCTAAAGGCACTAGCAATTACTATCAACATGAAGTAGGTAGAGTGAATCT
>NW_021249152.1:0-4702 GCF_002162155.2 Triticum dicoccoides | reverse complement strand
GAGAGAGAGAGAGAGAGATCAAACACATAGCTACTGATACATACCCTCAGCCCCGAGGGTGAACTACTCCCTCCTTGTCATGGAGAGAGCCGGGATGATGAATATGGCCACCGGTGAGGGATCCTCCCTCCGGCAGGGTGCCCGAACAGGGCCCCGGTTGGTTTTTGGTGGCTATAGAGGCTTGCGGCGGCGGAACTCCCGATCTAGGTTTCTTTCTGGAAGTTTGGGTTATATAAGAGGTGTTGGAGTCGGGAACAAGTTAGGGGGGTCCCCGAGGCGGCCACGAGGCAGGGGGCGCGCCCCCACCCTCGTGGGTGCCTCGAGACTCTTCTGGCCTGTCTCCGATACTCCGTGTGCTTCTTTTGGTCCAAAAATAATCTCCGTGAAATTTCAGGTCAATTGGACTCCGTTTGGTTTTCCTTTCCTGCGATACTCAAAAACAAGGAAAAAACAGAAACTGGCCCTGGGCTCTAGGTTAATAGGTTAGTCCCAAAAATCATATGAAATAGCATATAAATGCATATAAAACATCCTGGATGGATAATATAATAGCATGGAACTATAAAAAAATTATAGATACGTTGGACACGTATCAGCATCCCCAAGCTTAATTCCTGCTCGTCCTTGAGTAGGTAAATGATAAAAACAGAATTTTTGATGTGGAATGCTACCTAACATATTTATCAATGTAATCTTATTTATTGTGGCATGAATGTTCAGATCCGAAAGATCCAAGACAAAAGTATAATATTGACATAAAAATAATAATACTTCAAGTATACTAACCAAGCAATTATGTCTTCTCAAAATAACATAGCCAAAGAAAGCTCATCCCTACAAAATCATATAGTTTGTCCATGCTTCATTTTCGTCACACAAAATGCTCCCATCATGCCTCGATGACAAGCCAAGCAATTGTTTCATACTTTAGTATTCTCAAACTTTTTCAACTTTCACGCAATACATGAGCGCAAGCCATGGACATAGCACTATAGGTGGAACAGAGTATGATGATAGGGGTTGTATGGAGAAGATAAAAAATGAGAAAGCCTCACATCGACACGGCTAATCAACGGGCTATGGAGATGCCCATCAATTGATGTCAATGTGAGGAGTAGGGATTGTCATGCAACAGATGCACTAGAGCTATAAATGTATGAAAGCTCAACAAAAGAAAACTAAGTGGGTGTGCATCCAACTTGCTTGCTCACGAAGACCTAGGGCATTTGAGGAAGCCCATTGTTGGAATATACAAGCCATGTTCTATAATGAAAAATTCCCACTAGTATATGCAAGTGACAATATAAGAGACTCTCTATCATAAAGATCATGGTGCTACTTTGAAGCACAAGTGTGGAAAAAGGATAGTGGCATTGTCCCTTCTTTTTTTTGGGCCTTCCTTTTTTTTATTTGGCCTTTCTTTTTTTATTTGGCCTTTCTATTTTTTTCTTTTTTTCATGGGAAAATGCTCTATTAATGATGATCATCACACTTCTATTTATTTACAACTCAATGATTACAACTCGATACTAGAGCGAAATATGACTCTATATGAGTGCCTCCGGCGGTGTACCGGGATGGGCAATGAATCAAGAGTGACATGTATGAAAAATTATGCATGGTGGCCTTGCCACAAATACGATGTCAACTACATGATCATGCAAGGCAATATGACAATGATGAAGCATGTCATAATAAACGGAACGGTGGAAAGTTTCATGGCAATATATCTCGGAATGGCTATGGAAATGCCATAATAGGTAGGTATGGTGGCTGTTTTGAGGAAGATATAAGGAGGTTTATGTGTGATAGAGCGTATTGTATCACAGGGTTTGGATGCACCGGTGAAGTTTGCACCAATGCTCAAGGTGAGAAAGGGCAATGCATGGTACCGAAGAGGCTAGCAATGATGGAAAGGTGAGAGTGCATATAATCCATGGACTCAACATTAGTCATAAAGAACTGACATACTTATTGCAAAAATCTACAAGTCATCAAAAACCAAGCATTACGCGCATGCTCCTAGGGGGATAGATTGGAAGGAAAATACCATCGCTCGTCCCCGACCGCCACTCATAAGGATGACAATCAAAGAACACCTCATGTTTCAAATTTGTTACACAATGGTTACCATACGTGCATGCTACGGGATTTGCAAACTCTAACACAAGTATTTCTCAAATTCACAATTACTCAACTAGCACAACTTTAATATCACCGTCTTCATATCTCAAAACAATCATCAAGTATCAAACTTCTCATAGTATTCAATGCACTCTATATGAAAGTTTTTATTATACCCATCTTGAATGCCCATCATATTAGGACTAAATGCATAACCAAAGCAAATTACCATGCTGTTTAAGACTCTCAAAATAATATAAGTGAAGCATGAGATTTCATCTATTTCTTCAAAATAGAACCACCTTCGTTCTCTACAAAGATATAAGTGAAGCACTAGAGCAAATGGCAAACTACTCCGAAAGATATAAGTGAAGATCAATGAGTAGTCGAATAATTATGCAACTATGTGAAGACTCTCTAACATTTAGGAATTTCAGATATTGGTATTTTATTCAAACAGCAAGCAAAACAAAAGAAAATAAAATGACGCTCCAAGCAAAACACATATCATGTGGTGAATAAAAAATATAGCTCCAAGTAAAGTTACCGATGAACGAAGACGAAAGAGGGGATGCCATCCGGGGCACCCCCAAGCTTAGGCTCTTGGTTGTACTTTAATATTTCCTTGGGGTGCCTTGCGAATTCCCAAGCTTAGGCTCTTGCCACTCCTTATTCCATTGTCCATCGAATCTTTACCCCAAACTTGAAAACTTCACAACACAAACCTCAACAGAAAACTCGTAAGCTCCGTTAGTATAAGAAAACAAATCACCACTTAGTTACTGTTGTGAACTCATTCTAAATTCATATTGTTGTAATATATACTGTATTCCAACTTCTTTATGGTTCATACCCTCCGATACTACTCATAGATTCATCAAAATAAGCAAACAACACATAGAAAACAGAATCTGTCAAAAACAGAAGAGTCTTTAGTAATCTATATCAAACGTATACTTATGGAACTCGAAAAATTATGAAATAAATTGTTGTACCTGAGAAATTTATCTATTAATCATCTGCAAAAAGAATCAACCTAAAAGCACTTTCCAGTAGAAAATGGCAGCACATCTCGTGAGCGCTAAAGTTTCTGTTTTTTACAGCATGATCATAAAGACTTCACCCAAGTCTTCCCAAAGGTTCTACTTGGCACAAACACTAATTAAAACATAAAACCACATCCAACCAGAGGCTAGATAGATTATTTATTGATAAACAGGAGGCAAAAGCAAGGAACAAAAATAAAAATTGGGTTGCCTCCCAACAAGCGCTATTGTTTAATGCCCCTAGCTAGGCATGATGATTTCAAAGATGCTCACATAAAAGATAAGAATTGAAACATAAAGAGAGCATCATGAAGAATATGACTAGCACATTTAAGTCTAACCCACTTCCTATGCATAGGGATTTCGTGAGCAAACAACTTATGGGAACAATAATCAACTAGCATAGGAAGGCAAAACAAGCATAACTTTAAAACTTTAAGCACATAGAGAGGAAACTTGATATTATTGCAATGCCTACAAGCATATGTTCCTCCCTCATAATAATTTTCAGTAGCATCATGAATGAATTCAACAACATAACTATCATGTGAGGCATAATCCAATTTAAAATAAAATCAAGATGACAAGTTTCATGGTTACCATTATTCTTAATAGCATACAAGTCATCACAATAATCATAATAGATAGCAACTTTGTTCTCATAATCAATTGGAACCTCTTCCAAAATAGTGGATTCATCACTAAATAAAGTCATGACCTCTCCAAATCCACTTTCATAAATATTATAAGATTCAACACCCTCCAAAATAGTGGGATCATTACTTCCTAAAGTTGACACTCTTCCAAACCCACTTTCATCAATATAATCATCATAAATAGGAGGCGTGCTTTCATCATAATAAATTTGCTCATCAAAACTTGGGGGACAAAACATATCATCTTAATCACACATAGCATCCCCAAGCTTGTGGCTTTGCATATCATTAGCATCATGGGTATTCAAAGAATTCATACTAACAACATCGCAATCATGCTCATCATTCACATATTTTATGCCAAGCATTCTATGTAATTCTTCTTCTAGTACTTGAGCACAATTTTCCTTCCCATCATTTTCACGAAAGACATTAAAAAGATGAAGCATATGAGGCACCCTTAAATCCATTTTTTTTGCAGTTTCCTTTTATAAACTAAACTAGTGATAAAACAAGAAACGAAAAGATTCGATTGCAAGATCTAAAGATATACCTTCAAGCAATCACCTCCCCGGCAACGACGCCAGAAACTGCTTGATGTCTACTACGCAACCTTCTTCTTGTAGACGTTGTTGGGCCTCCAAGTGCAGAGGTTTGTAGGACAGTAGCAAATTTCCCTCAAGTGGATGACATAAGGTTTATCAATCCGTGGGAGGCGTAGGATGAAGATGGTCTCTCTCAAACAACCCTGAAACCAAATAACAAAGAGTCTCTTGTGTCCCCAACACACCCAATACAATGGTAAATTGTATAGGTGCACTAGTTCGGGGAAGAGATGGTGATACAAGTGCAATATGGATGGACGATATAGGTTTT
>NW_021249151.1:0-1620 GCF_002162155.2 Triticum dicoccoides | reverse complement strand
AGATACGCCGTAACACTAGTATTTATAACAATACCTCAGTATTTGATACTGGTTCAGTTACTAAGAGTAGTAACTCGAAATGGGAGTTGCAAAATAAACAGAGACTAGTTAAGGGCGAGGTGATGATGTGAGTTGGAAGTGATTCCAAGGTTGATAAGATCACCATAGCACACTCCCTTTACCTTCGGGATTAGTGTTGAACCTAAAATAAATGTTATTTGGTGTTTGCGTAAAGCATAATATGATTGGATCATGTTTATTGCAATACATTATTCATTTAAGTCAAGGATAATTGTTATTCTATTTACATGAAGAAAACCTTCTGAGGTCATACACCCAAGGTGAATGGTTTATTGAATCTCGATCGTAGTAATACACATATTCATAATATTGAAGCCAAAAGATGCGAAGTTAATAATGATAGTGCAACTTATATGTGGCACTACCGTTTAGGTCATATTGGTGTAAAGCGCATGAAGAAACTCCATGTTGATGGGCTATTGGAATCACTTGATTATGAATCATTTGATGCTTCCGAACCATGCCTCATGGGCAAGATCACTAAAACTCCATTCTCTGGAACAATGAAGCACGCAACTGATTTATTGGAAATAATACATACTGATGTATGCAATCCGATGAGTGTTGAGGCTCGTGACGGGTATCATTATATTCTGATCTTCACAGATGATTTGAGCAGATATGGGTATATCTACTTGATGAAACATAAGTTTGAAACATTTGAAAAATTCAAAGAATTTCAGAGTGAAGTGGAAAATCATCGTAACAAGAAAATAAATTTTCTGCGATCTGATCGTGGAGGATAATATTTGAGTTACGAGTTTGGTCTTCATTTGAAACAATGCGGAATAGTTTTGCAACTCACGCCACCTGGAACACCACAGTGTAATGGTGTGTCCGAACGTCATAACCGTACTTTATTTGATATGGTGCAATCTATGATGTCTCTTACCGATTTATCACTACCATTTTGGGGTTATGCATTAGAGATAGCTGCATTCACGTTAAATAGGGCACCATCTAAATCCATTGAGATGACACCATATGAACTATGGTTTAGCAAGAAACCTAAGCTGTTGTTTCTTAAAGTTTGGGGCTATGATGCTTATGTGAAAAAGTTTCAACTTGATAAGCTCAAACCCAAATCGGAGAAATGCGTCTTCATAGGATACCGAAACGAAACTGTTGGGTACACCTTCCATCACAGATCTGAAGGCAAGATATTCATTGCTAAGAATGGATCTTTTCTAGAGAAGAAGTTTCTCTCGAAAAAAGTGATTGGGAGGAATGTAAAACTTGATGAGGTAATTTTACCTTCTCCCGGATTGGAAAGTAGTTCATCACAGAGATTAGTTCTAGTGATTCCTACACCAATTAGTGACGAAGTTAATGATGATGATCATGAAACTTCAGATCAAGTTACTACCGAACCTCGTAGGTCAACCAGAATACGTTCTGCACCAGAGTGGTACGGTAATCCTGTTCTGGAGGTCATGTTACTTGACCATGACGAACCTACGAAGTATGAGGAAGCGATGATGAGCCCAGATTCCGCGAAATGGCTTGAAGCCATGAAATCTGACATGAGATCCATGTATT
>NW_021249150.1:0-396 GCF_002162155.2 Triticum dicoccoides | reverse complement strand
AAGAGGCCTTTGGTCCCGGTTGGTGGCACCAAATGGGACTAAAGGGGGCATTGGTCCCGGTTTGTGCCACGAACCGGGACCAAAGCCTTTGCTATATAAGCAACACTTGGGAAATTTTCAAATTTCCCTCACCAGTTGCCCCCGACGACGCCGACGACCTCCTCGAAGCCGACAGGCTACCCGTGCTCGCCATCGCCGCCCGCTCCTCTATGTCGTCGCCGCCCCGTGCCCTTGGCCCATGCTCGCCGTCGCCGCCCGCTCCTCGTCGTCGTTGCCCTACCCCTGCCCTATCCCGCCCCCGCGCGCCAGCGCCCTCACCGCCCCCGCTATCGCCTCGAGCTCCCCTGCTCGCGTGCGCCACCCCGGCGCCCCGAGCCCCTGCCACGTGCTCGCCGT
>NW_021249149.1:1112-1665 GCF_002162155.2 Triticum dicoccoides | reverse complement strand
GTGGGACGCCGGCCAGGGCGGTGGCGTGGTGGCCGGCAGGGTGGCCGCGGGGCAGATGCGGGCCGCCGCCAGCAAGGTCAGGCGGAGGCGGGTGCGGCCAGGGGGCAGCGCGGGCGCGTGGCCACGCACGGGCGAGGGGCGACGGCGAGTGAGCGTGTGCGCGTGCGGAGCACGGCGACCGCGAGGACGGGGAAAGAGGGAGAGGCCAGGGGGGTGCTCACGGCGACGACGAGTGAGCGTGTGCGCGTGGAAGAGAGGAGGAGAAAGCTCACAAGGGAGGCGTAGGGTTCGTGTCAGTGGGCTCGGGGAGGAGGACGACGAAGGGGCGGCGTCCGGGTCGCCGGGGACGAGTGCGGCGAGGCGACGGGGTCGATGGCGCGTCGGCGGAGTCCTCAAGCAGTGGTGGTCAGCGACGGGGCCCCCGGGCGGCTGCGGGATCGAGGCGGTGAGCGCTGGGGCGCTCCCGATCCAGAGCGCGCGCGGGAGGGAAGGGGGGTCGCTCCGGCATGGGCCATGGGCGACGACGGCGGGGGTAGGCGACAGGCGCGGCGGC
>NW_021249149.1:0-1024 GCF_002162155.2 Triticum dicoccoides | reverse complement strand
GGATCGGGGGGGAGGGGGGGGGAGGAAGAGCCAGAGAGAGTGGGGGGGGGAGTGGATAGGGTTAGGGTTCCTGGTGGCTCGCGGTAGGCCATATAGGCCAGCGGGGCGGGCTGGGCCGATTGGGCCGACAAGGCGGCCCGGTGGGCCAAAGTCCAGTGGGGGAATTCTCTTTTTTTTTCCTTTTTTTGTTTTGTTTTCTGTTACTTTTATTTATTTATTTCTTTTCTGTGTTAGCCTAGTTTCAACAAAATATAAAAGTGGCACCTAAGATAGTGTTACAATTTATGCCACTGCCACAAACCATTTAGTACTGAAATAAAATAGTTTTGGAATTATTTATTATTCTAAAAGCATTTGAATAACTGTTTTGCCACTGTTTATCTATTATAGTGCATTTAAACACTTTATAAAAGTGTGGTTTTTCCACAATAATTACCTATGATTTATTTGACATAACCCGAACATTTTAGTTTTAATTTTGAAAACTTTTGTTGTTTGATCGATTTGTATTTGAAATTCGAACCGGTTTTTTGAACTAACCCGAGATTAACTACAGTGACAAAGGTGACGTGGCATCATTAGTGGGGATTACTGTAGCTTAATTACCCGGGCGTCACAATTCTCCTCCACTACAAGAAATCTCGTCCCGAGATTTAAGAGGGGAAGTGCGGGGAAGGGATTAGGTTGCGAAATTCTAACGGGTCTTGTTGGTCTTGGCTACTCTTCTCGAGGAGGTCGATCCATTACATTGTTGTCTTCACTTCTCTGCTTCAGGTCATCATGGTGATGTCGTTCTTTTCTCGGGAACTCCAACGTACTTACGAATAGGTAAGGGGCAGCTCGGCTACGACAGAATGCTTATGAGGGAAACAATCTGGGGGTTAACCCATGAGTGAGCATAAGATTATCTCTCGAGTTGAACATATCGAATACATCAAGAGTAAGGTACGAAGGTACAATAAGAGGTTCCAAGTGGATAGATAGTTGCTCGAAGTCTGAACCAGAGTGAGAAAGGGTTTCAGAG
>NW_021249148.1:0-513 GCF_002162155.2 Triticum dicoccoides | reverse complement strand
GCTTGCCTTCTTGCCGTCCTCATTGCTGCCATCCATGCCTTGTGTGTCTGTCTTGTTCGGATGTATGACTAGTAGCTCGCTTCTTACTACGTACCATGGCGGCCTTAATTAGATGTTATCTCAGATGCTTTCTTAGACCCGTATTCAAGGCGAAGTCATTCCTTTTCTGTAAACAGTTTGTGCGACTCATGTTTTATGAACTCTTTTTAATATTGTATGAACGTTTTAAAAATAGATGGTGAAATGTTTTTAACATACGATGAATTTTTTTATATGGTGAATATTTTTAAAATACATTTAACATCTTTTTAGAAGCATTGAAATTTTTTGAATACACACTCAACATTTTCTATAAAAAATTAAGTAGGGTCTTATACCGTTTCAGAAACACCAACAAAGTCCAACAACTTTATAATGTTTTAGAAAAAGAAAGACGTCAAGCAAATATGTGCTTCGATGCGAAGCAAATTTGAGAGAGAGAGAGAGAGATAGAGAGAGAGAGAGGGAGGGAGG
>NW_021249147.1:0-416 GCF_002162155.2 Triticum dicoccoides | reverse complement strand
TCCAGAAACCCAACCTTCCACGGAGCGGAGCCTGGCGTGCCTCGTGTCCGTCCAGGGTGCTCAGGATTCCCGAGGGCCATTGTGAGCTCGTCCTTCTCTCTGTCTGGAACGAACGTCCCTTGCTGCGCTTTCTCGATATACTCCTGAAGCCTCGTGATGGGTATTCGCAGTTGCTCTTCCGTCCTAACGCACTTCCCTGATACAGGGTCCAAGGTTCCGCCAACCCCGAAGAACCAAGTCCGGCAACGGTCTGGCCAGTTCAATGTCTCTGGTTCGACCCCTTTAGCAATCAGGTCATTCTCAGCCTTGTCCCACAAAGGTCGGGCTTTGAGGTAGCCACCTGACCCCATTCGATGGTGATGCTTCTTCTTCACAGAATTTTTCTTGTTTTTAGCGGACATCTTCTTACTCTTTTC
>NW_021249146.1:0-1682 GCF_002162155.2 Triticum dicoccoides | reverse complement strand
TAGTCTATCTAAAAGGTCTTATATTTAGGAACAGAAGAAGCATGTTGAGAAAGCACATCGTCAGAGAAGATAAATAGAAGAAAGAGAAACAAAGGAAGTTCCACACAACCAACCGCTTGCATACAATAGACCAACATCAACGCCGTCCATCGTCAATGGGGATTTGCTACGCCTATGAATGGTAGGTTAGGTAATAATGTCTCATAGGTGTAGCATTTTTTGCCGTCTGTGACAACAGGACTACTAAAAATGTTCTCCTAAGACAGGAAAGGTAATGATGGTCCTCCAGCGTCATTGTCGCAGGACCCAACCGCATGCCAGATCTCAGTACACATACCAAGGTTCTCATGTTAGCTTGGTCGACTGATCTTTGTTACCTTTACTGTTAGTAGATGTTCAATACTGCAAATGGTCCATATTGGTCTTGATGATTATCCTAGTGTTAGGTCAGTGTTGCAAAATGCTGTTGACGCTGTGCATGTCCCCTCCTACAACAATTAAGATGATGAATTTAGTCAATGAATAGCCACCAGAAAGTAGATAGCAGCCTCTCCATTATTAGTCGGAGTAATAATGGCCATGTACGTCTAAATTAGTGGTGGTGACCAGTAATTAATTGACGACGTCTAAAAACGTTAGCATCGAAAAGTGATCATGTCACGTTCGAAGAAGTGTACTAAACGTTGTGCCTCATGCTACTATATAGTAAGGGCAGATGCGATAGGAGTAGATATGTTAGTGTAATAAGCTTATACTCCTTCTTTCGGTTCTTCCAGTCAAGAAAGAAAAGAAAACTCTAAGCCGTCTATGATTAGTGGGTGTTGATCTGTTCGGTGGACTTGTACCAGATTGTGGTACAACCTTCCTCGCGTACTTGTAGTTTCAAACAACCCTAATTGTCGACTAAGGTTTTCGACAATTGGGTACCAATTTCAACAACCGTGTTGATCCAAACGATCATACAACACGTTGTCATTTTCACAGTCATGGTGTTCATTTTTCTACGACATTTAATTTAATGTCGACATTGCTAGCTATAGCATATTCATGTATATCATGTTACCTTGGTCCGACTAATGTTTATGATTCTACTCCCTTCATTCCAATCAATACTGCACTTAAGCTTTTCAAAATTAAACTTTGACCGTAAATTAGACCACCAAATGTGTAATATATGTTACAAAAGTTATGTGGTTGAATTCGTATTTAAAAGTAGTTTTCAATGGCATAATGTTTAAGTCAAATTCAAAATGAATTTTGAGATGCATTTGCACCTTATTTATTAAAAAAGAGGGAATACTATTTGTGATGTTTAATTCTCATACCGGCATATGTCTCCTTGCTTGTTTTCTTAGCAGGGAAAAATCCTTTAATTAGTTAGCGCAACAAATACAATCAACGTATATAGATGCAGAGATTTCCTGCTGGAAATTTTCAAGGCACATGGTCGTGCGTCCTTGTTCTCTCCGTATCTTAGTAAATGACTCACAACATTTGTGCAACAATGTAGCTTCTCTACCTGAACATTTGTTTTCAGACTAAGTTCATGAATTATTGTTTTTATGTGTTTTTCTTTTATTTTCCCTTTATTTTAGTGGTTGATTTGTTTTCTTTTGTGTGTATTTCTGGGATGTTGCGTGAGTGCAAACGTATACTTGTAAATATTATAAAACATATGCAAA
>NW_021249145.1:0-1185 GCF_002162155.2 Triticum dicoccoides | reverse complement strand
TCGCCGTCGCCGCGCGCGCCGCCCCTTCCCCAACCCCGTAGTCGTCGCCGCGCGCGCCGCCCCTTCCCCAACCCCGCCGCCGTAGCGCCACCGCCTTCGGTCCGGCCGCCGGCGCCCTTTTTCCTCTTATTTTTTTGTGCATTTTATGTATATGTTCTCTGTGTATATATGTTCATATATGCAAAAGTTAGATTTTAGAAAAACTTTATATATGCAAAAGTTTATATCTGCAAAAATTTATACATATATGTAAGTATAGATGTATGTATAGATGTATGTATATGTGGATACATGAGGGGGGTCGATATACCCCCTCTCCGATAGCATTTTTGTGCATTTTAGGTTAGTGTATATATATGTTGATGTATATATATGCAAAATATAGATTTTTAGAAAAAATACTATTTTTTCTGTTGATGATATGATGATGTTTTTTTCATATATGCATTTTTTCATATATGTATTATTTTTTTAAGTTGTTAGTAGATATCGATTTTAGGTTAGTGCATTTTAGGTTAGTGTAGAGGAGAAATTTAAAGTAAAATAAGTAAAAGGAAGAAAAGAGGAAGAAGGAAGATGGAAGAAAGAAGAAGAAAAAGAATGAGAGGAAAAAGGAAAATAAGAAGATGAAGAAGAGGAGAGGAAGAAGAGGAGAAATAAATAAGAAGAGGAAAAAAGAAGAAAAAGAAGAGGATAAGAAGAAAGAAATAGAGGACAGAAGAAGAAAAAATAGAAAAAAAAATCTATTTTTTCTTCTTCTCCTCTATTCCTTTCTTCTTCTCCTATTTTTTTTTCTTCTTCTTCCTTCTTCCTTCTTCCTCTTTTCCTCCTTTTCCTTAATTATTTTCCTTTCTCGTCGTTGTCGCGTCGTTGTCGATATAACCTCCTCAAGATAACTTCGACATGAGGGGCGGTCGATATATATATACCCCCCGTCGGCCCTCTCGCTCGACCAAAACTCTCGAGGACACCCAAACCCTAGAGAGAAAACGATGTTGGTCTCCTACCCCCTCCCGTCGCGCCCCTACCCGACAAATTAACTCTCTCGAGGCCACCCATATTTACCAAGTTAAAAGAGTGTTGTCGTCAAGGCCACCCCAAACCTTTGAAGCGTTGTTGTGTCGAGGCGACCCCAAACCCTAGAGAAGCAGCATCGAGGCCACTAATTAACATGATTCCTTATTG
>NW_021249144.1:0-3137 GCF_002162155.2 Triticum dicoccoides | reverse complement strand
GCTGCTCAAGCCAACCAATGTAAGCAGGGTGTTGACCAATTAATGCAGCAGAAGAAGCAAGAGACAATGAAACTACCACTATACTCTGAAACAAAGGGTAGGAAGAAACTTTCTACAACAAAGAAAAGTGATAAGGGAGCTCAAATAAAGGCACCATTTGCAAATAGAGTCGTCGTGCTTGATGAGAACGGAGTGCCACTTGGACACATGCAATGTAGTGTCTGCAAAAAGGTTGCAGGACACAACAAACTCACATGTCCAACACTCTTAGAAGGAAACAATGCCGAGGAGGTCAAGCAACCCAAAGTTCAAAAATAACAGCCCAAAGTTATAGGACAACACAAGGGACCACACCCACAGAAAGCAAGCAGCAGGCTTTGTAGCATATGCAAGGAGTATGAACCTCACAATGCAAGAACATGCCCAAAGTGCGTAGATGCTAAAAAGACAAGCAAAAATGCAGAGAAGACACAAAAAGCAAAACCTAGATCCAGCAACAATAAAGTGGTGGAAGATGAAGAGGAAGACAAAGATGAAGACATCATCAAAGAAGAGGAAGACGAAGAGGAGGAGGAAGTGGAATACGAGGAGGAAGAGGATGATGAACAGGAAGAGGGCTATGAACAGGAAGAGGAAGAGGAAGAGGAAGATGAAGAGGAAGAGGTACATGTCAAGCAAAAACCACTACAACCAAAGCCTAGGAGGAGCACAATGCTGACGAACAGTTAGACTAGGTCAATTAAACAAAGTAAACTTATGTCTATCAATGTGCATAAATGTTCTTCCACTTTTGAAACAGTATTTTAGGAGAAGCTTACTTGAACTTCTATTGTTGAAGTTTCAAAGAAATTATACAGTAGAAGTTCAGGTAAGCTTACTGCAGAAGTCCTGGTATAGTATGAGAAATTATACAGTAGAAGTTCAACTATTGCATGAAAGAGGAAGTTCAAGTAATAAAATGAAAATATACACTATGAAGTTCAAGTAATATTTCTGCAGAAGTCCTGGTATATTATTAGAGGAAATGATGTGCTGGTGATGTATTCCATAAAATAGCAAGCAGGAATAAAAATGAAAAATATACACTATGAAGTTCAAGTAAGCTTACATTGGAAGTTCTGGTATATTATGACAGGATGTGCTAGTGATGTATTCCATAAAATAGCAAACAAGAATGATTACACAATCTGAAGTTCAGGTCAGCTTACAGAAGAAGTTTTGGTATATAAATCGATGTAGGAAACAATATGCTTAAAGAAAATAAGTATTGTCGTATGAACTAAGGTTAGCAAGCCTAAGACAACGCATTCAGATATGAAGTTCTATTTGGATACGTGCAGAAGTTCATGTACAATGCGGACAAAAGGTAAAGAAACGTAAAGGAGTGTATGAGAATACTTTTGCACAGAGTCATAGTTGAAATCCAATCGCAGTTGAAAAATCACAAAAAAACACACAGATTCTATGCAAAAGGATACATATTAGTTGAGTTGAAAAATACCAATACATTACACAACACAGAAAATTCTCTCCATCTAAAGCCGGCAGCCCAGCCAGATCTCAAGCAGAAGTTCAACTCAAAGATCGTATGTTGGGGCCCAAAATTAAACAAAAAACCAGCAGTTCAACCATAGCCCAGAGAGAAATTCAAGTACATATGTTGGGGGAAAACATACAACACATGGGTACTGAAAACGATGCAGTACATTGAAATTCACAAGCCAAATCATTCTTCACACCAAATACATTTTTCCTCAATATCATAAATAATAGTGCTACAGCTATAGATACACAAATTACTAAACCATTCTTACAACCAAATCTTTACGGAATTGTTCCAATCATTATCAAACCTAAATCTTTACAAAATCAAATCTATTCTGAAACTAATGCATTGAATTCACGGTCCCAAGGACCGGATCTCGGTAGGAAGCTCTGTACGCACAATTTCATTCTTCTCGCTAAAGATTAGAGTGTGCATGAACTCGGCCTTCAAGTCATCTGCAGCAGCCTGCAAACCAGAAATGAAATGATGGTTTAGTAAAGGATAACTAAAACCACAGCAGGAGCGTCTCAGCAAAAACACACAAGAAAAATGAAAGGATGATGAGAAAAGAACAAGGACAAAACATACCTTCACATCACCAAAATCATCAACAAGCTCATCACCATCATATGTAGAGTAGAACTTCACGGCAAGGAAACCACAATCATTATTCACTTGCTTTGGAACATCGATAAAAGTTGGCCTCTTTGCAATATCCACCCATTCAGGCTGCTTGCTCGCTTTGTATGCAGCCTTGCCGTACAACTCCTCAAGCAACCCAACAAATCTCTTGATCTGCCAGAAATGACAAATAAGATGAAATCAAAAACATGTTAACCAAAATAGTTAAGTTCAGGTACATAAAAGCGACATTTGCATAAGATCGAGCTAAACAAATACCAGAAGTTTAACTATCAAATGATAGTCAGTTCAAGCAGTATTAGCAAAACAGAGATAGAAAAATATTTTGTCAATATAGGCATAATAAACTTCGTGTCAAACAAGAGAATATGAAAGGAGGTTCAGGCTAAGAAACACTCACGATATTTTGGCAGTCTCCGTGTAAACTTGTTCATGACATTCCCTTATTAGTGTAAGGAAGTGAATCAAGGATGTCAATGCTCCCACGATATCTATTCAGTGCATACACATTGTAGTGCGCTATTGTGTCAATTGGCTTGAATAGTATCAAAAAAACTGCCAACAATGAAAGAAATGGTGAACACAAATAATAAAGAATAGGTATTGAACAACCGGGATGAACAAAAACTTCTTGACAAACTCAGCAAAAAGGATGTACATAAAATTAAAAAAAGCAAGAGTTATAAAAACCTAACCAGCTTTGCGTTAAGAAGGTCTTCTTCCTTGCGAACAAACATTCGAAGGCGATTAGCAGATTTTTTTTGCATCTAATTTTGGAACTGTTGCACCGAAAAAATCATACTCCAAGCAGTACTGCATTCACAAAAACACAATTAAAACATCTCCCAAATGCCAGTACACCAAAACCAAAGCAAAAAAGGAAGATAGGGGTGCAAAGAACTAAAACCTGTATGAAGTAGGGACTAAGTACAACCCTGTCAGCAGAAGA
>NW_021249143.1:0-390 GCF_002162155.2 Triticum dicoccoides | reverse complement strand
CCTATACTTGTGGGTTATCATGACAAAAAATGGGCTAGGGGTTAACAACGCAATGGAAAGGGATAGTATGCATTGGATGTCGTCAAGGTTACCGTCCTTGCTTATGCTTGGTGGTGTCAAAATTGTGAAATGTTCGTTGTCGATGTCGAGTCCTTGGCGAAGATGAGTGGTGGTGATGTCGAAGTCGAACCGTTCCTAGTTAGCCGAAACACCCTAGGAAACAGAAAATCACAACTCAAATTCTCAAAGCAAATGGAAAATGGTGGTAGTGGAAAGCGATGGTGTGGTTGGGTATGTCATGGGTTTTGCGGAAGTGGAATGGTGGTGGTCAAAGTGGGTATGCGGGTGCAGAAGTGGAGGTGTCAGAGAACCGCAGAAATGCAGTTTTGT
>NW_021249142.1:0-984 GCF_002162155.2 Triticum dicoccoides | reverse complement strand
TACGTCAAACAAACCTTAATATATATCTGTACTACCTATAGTGTACGAGTTTTGATTTTGTTCCACTTCTATCTCCTAGCATCCCAAGCCAAACAATAGACGTTGATTCAGGTTGCTGTGCCGAAGATCTACCGTCAGATCTTTATTGGACCGAATCTAACGGGTAAGATCTCCGGGATTCATGCGCGCTCATGTTTGGGCGCCTTTACCCCAAGTGCGACTGAGTGTTCTGGAAGCACCCAGATCGTTCCACCTATTTTATTTTATTTTTGAAAATGAGGATATATCCCAGGCCTCTGCATCTGAGAGATGCATGCAGCTATTTTATTAATTATTCACAAAGTCCTTACATGGTAATACACCAGTAAGTCTGAAGCCATCATCTTGGCAATACCAGTCGCTACTCCTATCCATGTGATGAAGGGGTGCCGAATGTCCAAGCCTAATACCAAACAGACATTGCACCAACACCTAACATCTAATGTCGGATGCCCCGTCCAAGCCACAATACTTGGTCTGGATTACACACCGGTCCGGCGCACTTTCAGTGGGCACCACATGCGCACGCTGCAAGGGTCGTCACCTCCTTCATCCATCGATCCATCCTCAGATCAGATACTGACACGGCGACCTTGCCAGGCCTCTCTACCATCGACGCCACCACACGACGCCAGACAACGTCATCCTCTTGCGCGAGTACATCGCTACCCATTGGACGCTGAGTCTCCATGGCGCCACGCCGTCGAGATCCGCCACCACCGATGTGTAGGATGAAGCACCGCTCCACCAACTACCAATGCCCAACCACCAAGCCGTCCACATGTCCGTCCAGATGATGAATGTCTCCAAAGATGATGACCTCACAGGGGTGACGATGAAGTTGTCGCCATTTACCGATGTAGGAGGCCCCTCAACGCCACCAACGAGGGCTACGACGCCCACGGGCGCCGCCGTCAATGGTAGCCTCCTCCAGATCTGAGGTTT
>NW_021249141.1:0-395 GCF_002162155.2 Triticum dicoccoides | reverse complement strand
TTTAACACCAAAATAAATAAATAATGAGTTCGTTACGGTACCATATGTGGTGGTTTTGTTTTCTTTCACTAACGGAGCTTATAAGAGTTCCTGTTGAGTTTTGTGTTGTGAAGTTTTCAAGTTTTGGGTAAAGCTTTGATGGACTATGGAATAAGGAGTGGCAAGAGCCTAAGCTTGGGGATGCCCATGGCACCCCAAGATATTCAAGGATAGCCAAAAGCCTAATCTTGGGGATGCCCCGGGAAGGCATCCCTCTTTCGTCTTCGTTCATTGGTAACTTTACTTGGAGCTATATTTTTATTCGCCACATGATATGTGTTTTGCTTGGAGCGTCGTGTATTATATTAGTATTTGATTTTTAGTTTACCACAATCATCCTTGCTGTACACACCTTT
>NW_021249140.1:0-933 GCF_002162155.2 Triticum dicoccoides | reverse complement strand
TGGAGATGAAGGTAAAACACAAAATGACCGACGCATGCTTCGACGAGAACATGTCATTCTGGCACGAACGTCTTTCCAAGGGGAACAAGTGCCCGACCAGTTTGGAGGAGGCGAAGAAAATCGTGTGTCCTCTGGATTTACCGCACGTGAAATACCATGTGTGCATGAACAATTGCATCATTTATCGGGACGAGCACGCGGAGTCTACCATATGTCCGGTGTGCGGTGTCACTCGATACAAGAAGAGGAAGAAAGCTCCTCGAAAAGTGGTGTGGTACTTTCCGATCACTCCTCGTCTGCAGCGGTATTTCGCGGATCCTAAGGTAGCAAAGCTCCTGCGTTGGCACGCGGATAGGGAGGAGAAGAAGCGAGAAGATGACGCAAATGATCCGGAGATAGATAAAAAAGACAAGATGCTGAGTCACCCTAAGGATGCGAGCCAGTGGCAAGCGTTGAACTTCGAATACCCAGAATTTGGGAACGATCCAAGGAACATCGTGCCGGGCGCGAGCACCGATGGAGTCAATCCGTTTGGCAGCCAGAGAAGCACACATAGCACCTGGCCTATGTTTGTGTGGATGTACAACCTTCCCCCCTGGTTGTGCATGAAGAGGAAGTACATTCAGATGAGTATGCTAATTGAAGGGCCGAAACAACCAGGGAACGACATCAATCTGTATCTGGGGCTGCTCAAAGAGGAGCTTGACACGCTGTGGAAAATGCCAGCCAATACGTGGGACACCGCAGAGAAAGAATATTTCCCTATGAGAGCCGCACTGCTCACGACGGTGCACGACTATCTCGGTTACGGATATCTTGCGGGGCAGGTAGTCCACGGATTTTCTGGATGCGTAAGGTGCATGGATGACACAACGTATCGCCAGCTAGATAGAGATCCCGGGTCTTCGAAAACCGTGTTCATGGGACATCGAA
>NW_021249139.1:0-1292 GCF_002162155.2 Triticum dicoccoides | reverse complement strand
GTCGCGGCCCCCTCGGCCGCCCCCGCCGCGGACCCCGTCGCAGCCCCTGTCGCCGCGGCCCCCTCAGCCGGCACCGCTGTGGCTCCCACGGCCACCCCTGACGTGGCTCCCGCCTCGCCCCCCGCCGTGGCCCCCATTACCGCGGCCCCCGCCATGGCCCCCGCCACCGTGGCTGCACCCCTCACCGCGTGGTCACTCGGGCTCGGACTGGGACGCTGTGTCCCAGCACGCGCTACCCGTCGGACGAGTATGCGTGCGCGGCTTCTACCTCGACACCATCCCCGCTCCCCACTTCCGCCGGCGCAGCCCTTCGGGATCCGAACTGGCTAGCTACGATGCGTGAGGAGTTTGACGCCCTGCAGCGCAACCGTACGTGGCAGCTTGTCCCGCGGCCACCACGTGCCAATGTCATCACTGGCAAGTGGGTTTTCCGCCACAAGACTCGCCCCAACGGTTCTCTCGGGCGCTACAAGGCGCGTTGGGTGATGCGCGGCTTTCGCCAGCGCGCCGGCGTGGACTTCACCGACACCTTCGCTCCGGTTATCAAACCGGGCACGATTCATGCTGTTCTCCAGCTTGCTGCTTTCCGCGCTTGGCCTGTCCACCAGCTCGATGTGTCTAATGCTTTCTTGCATGGCCATCTCGACGAGCAGGTGTTCTGTCAGCAGCCGATTAGCTTCGTCGATGCCGCCTATCCGGACCACGTGTGCTTGCTCTCGCACTCCCTATACAGGTTGAAGCAGGCGCCTCGGGTCTGGTACCAGCGGATCGCGGCCTTCCTCCAGCAGCAGGTGTTCCGGTCCACATGGCCCGATGCCTCCCTGTTTGTCTACCACCAGGGCCCCGCCACCGCGTACCTCCTACTGTACGTCGACGACATCATCCTGACTGCGTCCTCGCCAGCGCTTCTTCAGCAGAACACAGCTCGCCTCGGCACGAAGTTCGCCCTCAAGGACTTGAGGGCTCTCCACTACTTCCTCGGCATCGAGGTCATGCGCCGGGCTACTGGCTTCTTTCTGCACCAGCAGAAGTACGCCTATGAGCTTCTGGAGCGAGCGGGCATGCTTAACTGCAAGCCTGCTTCCATGCCTGTCGATACAAAGGCTAAGGTGTCCGCTGTCGAGGGATCTCCGGCGTCCGACGCTCCCTTCTACCGCTCCATCGTCGGTGCACTTTAGTATCTCACACTGACGCGTCCGGACATTCAATATGTTGTCCAGCAGGTGTGCCTTCACATGCATGCTCCGCGTGACACTCATTGGGCTCTCATGAAACGTATACTTCGGTACATA
>NW_021249138.1:0-760 GCF_002162155.2 Triticum dicoccoides | reverse complement strand
TGTGTTATGTACCATTAACTTGTGACGAATGAATCTCATAGCATAACATCAGTCCGGGTCGGTTCAGCACAAATGTTCTCTTAACATTGTGCCCTCAAAGTTGCTGGCATAGACATGCCCATGATCAGGAAAACAGAACCATCATGCAACACTTGAGCTAGTCTTAGAGGCCAGACTAGGAATACTTCTTACCGTTTATTATTTCACACGTGCATATGAGTCTTCCTCCGAGCCTCGTGGATATTGCAGACTCGAGAATCATTGCAGTTATAGCATGAAACATAAACATAATTATGAACTCAGAGATAAATTATATTATTTATTATTGCCTCTAGGGCTTATCTCCTACATGGACATCTCTTCACTTCTTGAGTAGCTTGCCGGTGTAGTTGGTTGTTGAATGCGGTGTGGTGTCAGCGCTGTCGTCGGCCCATGGCGTCATGCACCGTCCTATTCTCTTTCTTCTCAACGTAATATACGTACATTGCAGCTCGATCTCCTGCATCGTTCGTTCGAGAAGAGAAATGTTTAGCTAGCTAGCTGTCTACACGGCGTAGATAAGATGTACTCCTATGATTGTCGGCGTGAGTGTGACTCAAGATGAAAGACTTGACTATGGAGAGCAAGCGTCGTCTAGTCAGGTCAACGTGCAACTGGCTCAACGTCGTTTAATTGATCAGATCAAATATTGACCCTCCTAATCACTTGTTGAGCTTGAGTTTTCTTTTTTTCTTTCAACTAGCACAGTGGCCCGCTCGAT
>NW_021249137.1:0-496 GCF_002162155.2 Triticum dicoccoides | reverse complement strand
TTCGTCAATCGTGGAAATCACTCTGGGACCCCGAAACAGTGAGTAATAGTCCACGAAACGGGCCAGCATCGCCCAAAACTGCGAGTGTTGATTACCGACACGTAAGCGCACCTTGGGGTTTGTCAATCATGGGACTCACTCCGGGACCCCAAAATAGTGAGTAATAGTCCACCAAACGGGCCAGAATCAGCCAAAACTGTGAGTGTTGATGACCGACATGTAAGCGCACCTTGGGGTTCGTCAATCGTGGGAATCACTCCGGGACCCCAAAACAGTGAGTAATAGTCCACGAAACGGGTCAGAATCGGCCAAAACTGCGAGTGTTGATGATCGACATGTAAGCGCACCTTGGGGTTCGTCAATCGTGGAAATCGCTCCTGGTTCCCAAAACAATGAGTAATAGTCAAAGAAACGGGCCAGAATCGGGCAAAACTACGACAGTTGATGACCGACACGTAAGCGCACCTTGGGGTTCGTCAATCATGGAAATCACTCT
>NW_021249136.1:0-892 GCF_002162155.2 Triticum dicoccoides | reverse complement strand
AAAAATTATAGATACGTTGGAGACGTATGAAGCATCCCCAAGCTTAGTTCTTTCTCGTCCTCGAGTAGGTAAATGATAAAAAAGAATTTTTGATTTGGAATGCTACCTAGCATATTTATCCATGTAATTTTCTTTATTGTGGCATGAATGTTTAAATCCGAAAGATTCAAGACAAAAGTTTAATATTGACATAAAAATAATAATACTCCAAGCATACTAACAAAGCAATCATGTCTTCTCAAAATAACATGGTCAAAGAAAGCAATCCCTACAAAATCATATAGTCTGACTTTGCTCTATCTTCATCACACAAATTATTTAAATCATGCACAATTCCGATGACAAGCCAAGCAATTGGTTCATACTTTTGATGTTCTTAAACTTTTTCAATCTTCACGCAATACATGAGCGTGAGCCTTGGATATAGCACAATAGGTGGAATAAAATGGTGGTTGTAGTGAACATAAAAAGGAGAAGATAGGCTCACATCAACTAGGCATATCAATGGGCTATGGAGATGCCCATCAATAGATATCAATGTGAGTGTGTAGGGATTGCCATGCAACGGATGCACTAGAGCTATAAGTGTATGAAAGCTCAAAAAGAAACTAAGTGGGTGTGCATCCAACTTGTTTGCTCACGAAGACCTAGGGCATTTTGAGGAAGCCCATCATAG
Source organism: Triticum dicoccoides (assembly GCF_002162155.2). Taxonomy (NCBI): domain Eukaryota; kingdom Viridiplantae; phylum Streptophyta; class Magnoliopsida; order Poales; family Poaceae; genus Triticum; species Triticum dicoccoides. Next base: position 216 of record NW_021249136.1, on the reverse strand, counting down.
GAATATACAAGCCAAGTTCTATAATGAAAAATCCCACTAGTATATGAAAGTGACAACATAGGAGAATCTCCATTATGAAGATCATGGTGCCACTTTGAAGCACAAGTTTGGAAAAAGGATAGTAACATTGCCCCTTCTCTCTTTTTCCTCATTTTTTTAATTGGGCCTTCTCTTTTTTTATGGCCTCTTTTTGTTTATTTTATTTTCAAAAAATTT
>NW_021249135.1:0-865 GCF_002162155.2 Triticum dicoccoides | reverse complement strand
AGCGATGCTCAAGCTTCGATAGCCGCTACGACATACTGGCGTATGTGCTAAACTTCCAGCGCACAGCTAAAAGAACTAAACAACGGTAAAAACTTAAACATTAGAAAAAAAATCCCCAAAAAACAAAGTACGAGTGAGGGATCGCACAAAGGACCTCCTACAGACGCAAACATTTTTAAAAATAGTAACATTTTTGGTAATTCCAAACATTTTCTGAAAAGTTGTGAAATTTTTTAACCAAAACATTATGAACATTCTTTGAAAAACCGGAACAAATTTAAAACCACAATTTTTTCTGGAATGTTAGAATTTTTTTGAAAAAAGGAACATTTTTCGAGATTTTGATTTTTTTAAAAAGTTTGGAACAAAAATATTCCGAACATTGTTTAAAACAGGAACAAAAGTTGAATAGACGAACCTTTTTTCTAATTTTAGAATAATTTTTTGAAAACTCGAACATTTTTTGTAAAGTTCTGAAATTTTTAACCAAAACATTTTGAACTTTTTTTTTGAAAATCCCCCAAAAAATGAAAGAGGAAGAAAAAGAAAAAGTAACAGGGAAACAAAAAAAAGTAAAAGGAAAAAACCGGTCCAAGAATCTCCTAGAAGGTTCCCAAAACCGGGAAAACCCGGCTGGGAACCACCTAGAAACTTCCCAAAACCGTAAGCGCTGAAAGGCCAGCCCATCCTCAAACGCTCGTTGATCTCCCCTGTGCATCGCTCCGGCAACTTGCCGCAGGCAGCGGCAAATAAGAAAACGCGGTGCGTCAGGGCATTTCTTGAATCACACTAGAAGTTTCTAGAATCTCTTTCACAATCCCATCATAGTTCCCTCCAACACCTTGACGAATATGGCTAATGACCT
>NW_021249134.1:0-1476 GCF_002162155.2 Triticum dicoccoides | reverse complement strand
AAATTTTGGGCCTAAACGGAGCGTGGCTACCCGACTCTTTTTTTTTTTCCGAAACCTACTCCGGCAAGGAAACACGAATCGGAATCTAGATGGATCCCGAAAACAAACCTAATAAGCAAGGAACTCGGATTGGTGGTGGATATATGGTGGTGGTATATGGCAGCGGTGGTGGTAGCGGTGGTAGTATATGGATATGGATCGGTGGTGGTATATGGGCACGGATTGGTGGTGGTATATGGATACGAATTCGGAGCGGTGGTGGTAGATGGCAGGGGCGATGATGATGGTGCGGCGGCGGCGTGACAACTTATGACCAGAACTCGAAACTCTAAAAGACTAGACTCTAAGACCAGCAACTAGACACGACGATGCAACCGCAAATTCAACAAAGCAAAACCCTAAAAAGATTATGCAAGGCTCAGATTGGTTTGGATATGATGAACTAACCCTAATTTTTTTGTGGCTTTTTCGTGGACTATAGGTATGAAGAACAGACTCGATCTAAACTACTAAAAAACTGTAAAATCTCACCGAGCAACCTGGAAATCTGATACCACTTGATAGAGGCGGAGGTGTCCCGTCTTTCGATGAGATGGTGGATTTCGCTTTGGTGGAAGTCGACTTTGACGATCCGACTATGAACGTGCGAGGACGTCGCGCCTTAGCAATCGCTAAACCAACTCCGAGAGGTTATTGACCACGCCGGAGCACGATCAACCTGACCACGAGGGTCTGTTTCCTGCGAGCAAACGAAGAACAAGCAAGAAACTAAGATTGCAATCTGGATATTGCGAATATAAGATGAAAGCTTTATTGATCAAGGTGGGGTTCTGTGACGCCTTTGTCTGGTTGTTGAACACAAACGAAGTACGCGAAGTTGCGGCTATGGCGAACTTTTGATCTAAACAAAACCCAAAGTCTAAACGATGCCCTAAGGGCTGTATATATGGAGGAAGAGGGGGGGAATTTCGTGGCCCTTGGTGGAGGAGTCCGAAATCAACCCTATCTCTTGTTTCCCCACACATACGGACTCTAAAAATAGCCTATACTTATGTATTTCGAAATTACATGGGCCTGACCCAATAATAAGGTGACGCAGCACCTAAAATAGCCTCGGGACGAAATTTATGAAGTGGCATCTTGTATATTTCGTCCAAGGCTTCATGCACCCATTATGGTGGCTTCAAAGTCCTGAAATCATCACTTGTAACTCCGTTCTTGTTCCCCTTGCGCATGCCATCATCTCCATGCTTGTTCTTGCTCCAATGTTCATCCTTCTCCAAGCTAGGCCCTTCATTTGTAAGCAAAACAAATGTATCCAATTTAGGCAGCATCATATTCTCATGAACATTAGAATCATTACCAAGAAACGGAAGTACCTGGTAATTTAGTTGGCGTGCACGAGCTGTAGTAATTGGTCCAGTATGTATAGCAGCAGGGGCTGTGGGTGTAACAATTGTATTGATGTCCTCATCA
>NW_021249133.1:0-1013 GCF_002162155.2 Triticum dicoccoides | reverse complement strand
GAAATATAATAATAATGCTTTTATTATTGCCTCTAGGGCATATTTCCAACAGTCTCCCACTTGCACTAGAGTCAATAATCTAGTTACATTGTGATGAATCGAACACCCATGGAATTCTGGTGTTGATCATGTTTTGCTCTAGGGAGAGGTTTAGTCAACGGATCTGCTACATTCAGGTCCGTATGTACTTTACAAATATTTATGTCTCCATCTTGAACATTTTCATGAATGGAGTTGAAGCGACGCTTGATGTGCCTTGTCTTCTTTTGAAACCTGGGCTCCTTGGCAAGTGCAATAGCTCCAGTGTTGTCACAAAAGAGTTTGATTGGCCCCGACGCATTGGGTATGACTCCTAGGTCAGTGATGAACTCCTTCACCCAAATTGCTTCATGTGCTGCCTCCGAGGCTGCCATGTACTCCGCTTCACATGTAGATCCCGCCACGACGCTCTGCTTGCAACTGCACCAGCTTACTGCCCCACCATTCAAAATATACACGTATCCGGCTTGTGACTTAGAGTCATCTAGATCTGTGTCGAAGCTAGCGTCGACGTAACCCTTTACGACGAGCTCTTCGTCACCTCCATAAACGAGAAACATTTCCTTAGTCCTTTTCAGGTACTTCAGGATATTCTTGACCGCTGTCCAGTGTTCCTTGTCGGGATTACTTTGGTACCTTCCTACCAAACTTACGGCAAGGTTTACATTAGGTCTGGTACACAGCATGGCATACATAATAGAACCTATGGCTGAGGCATAGGGGATGACACTCATCTCTTCTATATCTTCTGCCGTGGTCGGACATTGAGCTGAGCTCAATTTCATACCTTGTAACACAGGCAAGAACCCCTTCTTAGATTGATCCATATTGAACTTCTTCAATATCTTATCAAGGTATGTGCTTTGTGAAAGACCTATGAGGCATCTTGATCTATCTCTATAGATCTTGATGCCTAATATATAAGCAGCTTCTCCAAGGTCCTTCATTGAAAAACTCTTATTCAAGTAGGCCTT
>NW_021249132.1:0-515 GCF_002162155.2 Triticum dicoccoides | reverse complement strand
TTGAATTCCAAAACAGGAGTGTCCGAGTGGCTCCCACCCCCCACGCGTTGCTTCTTGATACATCGCCAATGAATCTATAATTTTTGATTGTTCCATGCTAATATATTATCCATCTTGGATGTTTTAAATGCATTTATATGCTATTTTATATGATTTTTGGTACTAAACTATTAACCTAGAGCCCAGTGCCAGTTTTATGTTTTTTCCTTGTTTTTGAGTTTTGCAAAAAAAGAATATCAAACAGAGTCCAAACGAGCTGAAAATTTACCATGATTTTCTTATGGACCAAAAGAAGCCCCCAAAGCAAAAGAGTTGGGCCAGAAGGATCCTGAACCAACCATGAGGGTGGAGGGCGCGCCCTATCCCCCCCCCCCCGCCCCCAGGGAAGGGTGCTCCACCCTCGTCGTTGACTCTTGGACCACACTGACGTGAAACTGATGCCAAAAATTCCTATAAATACAGAAACCCCCGAGAAGAATCCAAGATCGGGAATTCCGCCGCCGCAAGCCTCTGTA
>NW_021249131.1:0-720 GCF_002162155.2 Triticum dicoccoides | reverse complement strand
CATGGTGGCTCGAGTGGGATTTGGCTCGAAAAGAAGAAGGGGAGGAGGCTTGAGAGATGAGTGTGAGAGGATGAGGAAATGGTGCCCTTTTATAGCCGCGTTGCAGCTGTGGTCAATGTGTACACGGTGCCTTCTGGATCGTTTTCTCTTCTCCGTTCGCACTGGCATTAGTAATTGCGGGCATTAATTCAAAAAACGGCGGCCAGAGCATCCAAAGAGGCACGGGCAGCACAGGCGAGTTGCATCGTTTCATGGGAAACAGGCTCGTTCATCCGCGCGTGACACTGAAAAAGGAGCTGCACCACCGACGCGTCCGTCTCGTTCAAACATGCATTTATTAAAATAGCTTAGATGCGACGTACCTATACGCTGCGCCCCTGCCGTGCTTTACTGCGTCGATGCATGCATGCAATGGCGGGCTAGGTGTTCACGAGCAAAGAATAGCTAGGCTGCGACGTTGCATGGCATGCATGGGATAGGGATGGCCCACATGTCATTGACCCTCTCGCATGCAGCCCATCCCCCTCTCAACGGCCGTGCGCACGCACGCCAGGCTCTGCCGGGCCCGATCCGCTCGGCCCAACGGTCACTTAGATGATCCCCCGCTCAACGTTATCTGTTCGTCAGAGAGAAAAAACGGTGGCCAATCAGATTGGAGCCCACGGATCGCCCCCACGGAATCCTTCTAGAAGGCCTATCCGACGGCCGCAGTTTGGCGTT
>NW_021249130.1:0-1476 GCF_002162155.2 Triticum dicoccoides | reverse complement strand
AAATTTTGGGCCTAAACGGAGCGTGGCTACCCGACTCTTTTTTTTTTTCCGAAACCTACTCCGGCAAGGAAACACGAATCGGAATCTAGATGGATCCCGAAAACAAACCTAATAAGCAAGGAACTCGGATTGGTGGTGGATATATGGTGGTGGTATATGGCAGCGGTGGTGGTAGCGGTGGTAGTATATGGATATGGATCGGTGGTGGTATATGGGCACGGATTGGTGGTGGTATATGGATACGAATTCGGAGCGGTGGTGGTAGATGGCAGGGGCGATGATGATGGTGCGGCGGCGGCGTGACAACTTATGACCAGAACTCGAAACTCTAAAAGACTAGACTCTAAGACCAGCAACTAGACACGACGATGCAACCGCAAATTCAACAAAGCAAAACCCTAAAAAGATTATGCAAGGCTCAGATTGGTTTGGATATGATGAACTAACCCTAATTTTTTTGTGGCTTTTTCGTGGACTATAGGTATGAAGAACAGACTCGATCTAAACTACTAAAAAACTGTAAAATCTCACCGAGCAACCTGGAAATCTGATACCACTTGATAGAGGCGGAGGTGTCCCGTCTTTCGATGAGATGGTGGATTTCGCTTTGGTGGAAGTCGACTTTGACGATTCGACTACGAACGTGCGAGGACGTCGCGCCTTAGCAATCGCTAAACCAACTCCGAGAGGTTATTGACCACGCCGGAGCACGATCAACCTGACCACGAGGGTCTGTTTCCTGCGAGCAAACGAAGAACAAGCAAGAAACTAAGATTGCAATCTGGATATTGCGAATATAAGATGAAAGCTTTATTGATCAAGGTGGGGTTCTGTGACGCCTTTGTCTGGTCGTTGAACACAAACAAAGTACGCGAAGTTGCGGCTATGGCGAACTTTTGATCTAAACAAAACCCAAAGTCTAAACGATGCCCTAAGGGCTGTATATATGGAGGAAGAGGGGGGGAATTTCGTGGCCCTTGGTGGAGGAGTCCGAAATCAACCCTATCTCTTGTTTCCCCACACATACGGACTCTAAAAATAGCCTATACTTATGTATTTCGAAATTACATGGGCCTGACCCAATAATAAGGTGACGCAGCACCTAAAATAGCCTCGGGACGAAATTTATGAAGTGGCATCTTGTATATTTCGTCCAAGGCTTCATGCACCCATTATGGTGGCTTCAAAGTCCTGAAATCATCACTTGTAACTCCGTTCTTGTTCCCCTTGCGCATGCCATCATCTCCATGCTTGTTCTTGCTCCAATGTTCATCCTTCTCCAAGCTAGGCCCTTCATTTGTAAGCAAAACAAATGTATCCAATTTAGGCAGCATCATATTCTCATGAACATTAGAATCATTACCAAGAAACGGAAGTACCTGGTAATTTAGTTGGCGTGCACGAGCTGTAGTAATTGGTCCAGTATGTATAGCAGCAGGGGCTGTGGGTGTAACAATTGTATTGATGTCCTCATCA
>NW_021249129.1:0-1045 GCF_002162155.2 Triticum dicoccoides | reverse complement strand
CCACGAGGGTCAGTTTCCTGCGAGCAAACGAAGAACAAGCAAGAAACTGAGATTGCAATCTGGATATTGCGAATATAAGATGAAAGCTTTATTGATCAAGGTGGGGTTCTGTGACGCCTTTGTCTGGTCGTTGAACACAAACGAAGTACGCGAAGTTGCAGCTATGGCGAACTTTTAACTAAACAAATCCCAAAGTCTAAACGATGCCCTAATGGCTGTATATATGGAGGAAGAGGGGGGAATTTCGTGACCCTTGGTGGAGGGGTCCGAAATCAACCCTATCTCTTGTTTCCCCACACATACGGACTCTAAAAATAGCATATACTTATGTATTTCGAAATTACATGGGCCTGGCCCAATAATTAGGTGACACAACACCTAGAATAGCCTCTGGACGAAATTTATGAAGTGGCATCTTGTATATTTCGTCCAAGGCTTCATGCACCCATTATGGTGGCTTCAAAGTCCTGAAATCATCACTTGTAACTCCGTTCTTGTTCCCCTTGCGCATGCCATCAACTCCATGCTTGTTCTTAATCCAATGTCCATCACTCTTATCCATGCCAGGCCGTTCATTTGTAAGCAAAACAAATGTATCCAATTTAGGCAGCATTATATTCTCATGAACATTAGAATCATTACCAAGAAACAAAAGTACCTGATAATTTAATTGGCGTGCGCGAGCTCTAGTAATTGGTCTAGTATAGGTAGTAGTAGGGGTTGTGGGTGTAACAATGGTATTTATCTCCTCATCATCCTCCCCTTCTTAAAATGAAGTCGTCCTCGACGGAAGCTCATCTTCCTCACCCAAATAAGGCTTCAAATCTGCAATGTTAAAAGTGGGACTAACCCCAAAATCTGCAGGCAGCTCAAGTTTATATGCATTATCATTTATTTTCTCTAGCACCTTAAAAGGACCATCAGCACGTGGCATTAGCTTTGATTTGCACAAATTAGGAAACCTATCCTTACGCAAATGTAACCAAACAAGATCTCCAGGTGCAAAGACAACATGTTTTCTACCCTTATCTCCAGCAAGTTTATA
>NW_021249128.1:0-1734 GCF_002162155.2 Triticum dicoccoides | reverse complement strand
TTGAACTATTTGAATTAATAGAACTAGTTATATTATTTGAACTAGTTGAATTAATAGAACTAGTTATATTATTTGAGCTGGTTGAATTAATAGAACTAATTTATTTTTAGTAAATGCATAGTTGAACTAATTGAATTAATAGAACTAGTTTATTTTTAGTAAATGCTTAGTTGAACTAATTGAATTAATATAACCAGTTTATTTTTAATAAATGCTTAGTTGAACTAGTTAAATTAATAGAACTAGTTTATTTTTAGTAAATGCTTACTTAAACTAATTGAATTAATATAACTAGTTTATTTTTAGTAAATGTTTAGTTGAACTAGTTGAATTAATATAACTAGTTAATTTTTAGTAAATGCTTAGTTGAATTAATAGAAGTAGTTGAATTAATTGAATTAGTAAGTGTTTAATGTTTCGCCTAATATGAACATAGGAAATTTCGTCTGACCGCGGAAAAAAATTCATTATGCGCGAATACTGTGAAGACCAACGCGGCCAGTGCGACAGAAATTTCCTTGTTGATGATAGGCGATTCAGCATCAAGCTCGATGAGAACTTCGAATTCGATACAGTAAGTAACAACGACAAGTCTGTTTTCGTAATTAAGCGTGACTTATATATGCTTCATTTGCCTGACTTATAATTTTTAATTTTCACTATTCTACTAGTCTTGACTTCATTATGCGTGTGTGTATGTGTGTGCAAAACTTGGCAAGCACTATGCAAGGCTTATGAATTTGAGCCTGGTATGGTTATCACCTTTGATATTCGTCCGGAAGATGATATTGAAGGTAATAGAGACATATGAGTCGATGTGCAGACGCCTCCAGTTCTACCATTATGTGTGTTCTTCTTAACTATATTTTTGTCTTTGATATTGCTTATTCAAAAATAATTGACAACTAATTTCTATTGACAGCTTATCTTCATTCAAGCAAACATGTCCGGCGCTTGGTAGACAGAACCTACTACTATCCCAGAGCTGAACTAAACTGTGAGGAGATAAGTCATTATGTTTCATGGCTTGAGGATCTTCATATTGTCAAGACAAGTTTTCTTCCTGCACTTAGAAATGTTAGTACTCAAAACGTGCGACCAATATTGATCGTATTGAACTACGGTCACATCTATTTATGAAAGATGGTAATATTTTTACTATTTTTCCTCAGTGCATCTTTTGCATACATTATTTTTTGCTAAACTTTCATTGCTAAGTATATTAATTACTATACGATATTCTTCAATAGGGACTCCCGATGACAGTTGTGCCTCAGTGGATCGAGACTAAAGGTCACATGTCAATGGTTAGCTTACGACCAAGATATCCTACATTGCACATGAGTGCATTCAGGATTTCTAAAAGCAATGAATGCTTAATAGTGAAAGATTGGAGCAAAATTGTTAACGATCACAGAGAAGTACTAGGGGGCAGCAATGAGAATCGCAGCCCACGATTAGGAGACAGGTTCATCTGCATGCTCCAGTATGATGAATCAGGAGAGCTATACATGTTCTATGCTATTTTACCAGAGAGAGAGAGTAGCTAGCAGGAGTGATTTAGCTAGTTCATGTTGCTCTTAGTACTTGTCCTTTTATGTCCATGTTCTTCGTTCTGAACTTAATCTCAAAGAGTGATTTGCTTTTGTGGTGTTATATATGAACGCTTATAATATCATGACAATCATGTTGAACTGATGATATTTTTGCTTCTGGTAAAAGTGAATGTTTCTT
>NW_021249127.1:0-788 GCF_002162155.2 Triticum dicoccoides | reverse complement strand
GGCGACTGGATGCGGCGGATGCTGACATCGAGCTTGTTAACGAGTAGCTTGACGAGGCACATGGTAGGTGATATTTATAGTGAATGTCACATAGTAAGAGCATCATGATGCCAGTATCTTTAATATGTTGTGACTGCAGATGGAGCTGCCACCGTGGAGGCCCTGCGGGCGGAGCTTGCCCGAGCCAAGGAGCAAGCAAGGAGTAGTAATGCGGCCGCTTTGAAGGCGGCCGAAGATTTGAAAGTCGAGACGGCCGCTCATAGCGAGAGCAAAGATAAAATGGCCAAAATGGCTGTGAAGTTAAAAGACACTGCCGACCGGTGCCAGTTTCTTGTAGAAGAAAACCGGGCGAAGGCTACGGACCTTGAAAAGGCCACAATGGCGACCAAAGACACTCGCTCTGCAATGAGACCGAAGAATGAGGAACTGCGTGAAGCCGGGGACATTGTGGCTTGGAAGCCCTTTATGCTGCGGAGGAAGTTCGGTGATCCGCGGTATGCCCCTCTAGATCAGATGTGGAGTTCGGCCGACGCATATCTGGACTTAGTGGCGAGCGCTGTCGATGCGGCCGAATACTTCCGAGATCAGACAAATTGTGAAGTGGACAAGTTGTTCTGGTCGCAATTTAATGTTCCAGAGCGTCTGCTTCCATTGAATGATCAGCTTGTCGAATGGGCCGAACTCAATAGATTGTCCGGACTCGCCATGAGGTCTGTCGTGGATCATCTGTGGCCGGAAAGGCCAAAGCCGAACAGCTATTTTAGCTTGGTGCAACAGTTCCTTGGTGC
>NW_021249126.1:0-881 GCF_002162155.2 Triticum dicoccoides | reverse complement strand
CGGCATGGATTTCAGCCAAGAGCTGCAACCCTTCCTCTTCGGAGATGCATCTTTGGAGCACTCTGGTGGCACTTTCTTATAGAGTTCTCTCTCATGGACTTTGTAGGCCTTGGAACGCCGCACAATACAACGTGCTTCATTTTGGTCCTCGGGGAGCTCCTGCCTATTCAGGTAGGCCAAGAAGGGGTCGGTCCACGGGGCGATGACAACCATGATTTCATGGGCTGAAGGTGTTATTTCGATGGCGGAGCCCCCGATTATGTCAGATGGTTCGGAATCTGGGGTTGTATTCGGAGCCGGCCTGGGGTTGCCGGACTCCCCTTGCCATACCACGGATGGCTTGAACAGCCTTTCCAAGAATATATTAGGTGGGAGGGGGTCGCGTTTAGCGCCGATGCGGGCGAGGATATCTGTCGCTTGATTGTTTTCTCAGGCCACATGGTGGAATTCGAGCCCCTCAAACCGAGCTGACATTTTGAGGACGACATTATGGTAGGCCGCCATTTTCGGATCCTTGGCATCAAAATCTCCGTTTATTTGAGATATGGCGAGGTTCGAGTCCCCGCACACTTCTAGGCGTTGAATGCCCATAGAGACTGCCATCCGAAGACCATGCAATAGAGCCTCGTATTCGGCTGCGTTGTTTGAGTATCTGTATAATATTTGGAGTACGTATTGGACCGTGTCTCCGGTGGGGGATGTCAGGACTACACCCGCTCCCAATCCGGCCTGCATTTTAGAGCCGTCGAAGTGCATGATCCAACTGGAGTGTGTGTCGTACTCTTTAGGGAGTTCGGCTTCTGTCCATTCCGTGACAAAGTCAGCCAGTACTTGCGACTTAATGGCCCGCCGTGGTTTGTATGCTATGTCGAACGGAAGGA
>NW_021249125.1:0-800 GCF_002162155.2 Triticum dicoccoides | reverse complement strand
TGTGTTCAGTATGCAGCATTCAAAGTGACGTCATCAATTTCCAACATGTTCTGACATCATTTGTTGTTTTTCGGTCATTTACCTAATTGTTTAGAGAGCTAAATGACCGTGAAATTGAAAATCACTACAAAATGAATCCTGAAAATGTTGAAACTTGGCATGGAATCATCATATCACCCGCATAGCATGCGCGAAAGAGTAGAGAGGGTCACGACAAAAACTCGACGCACTTCGTGTACAAACTGGACAAACTCTTTCGGAGTATCAGGGTTTCGGACGAGAACTCATCTGCTACACGGCCACTTCAATGTTTTTTAAACTTATTTGAACTCCGCACTTCTTTTGTGTTCAATATGTAGCATTCAAAGCGACGTCATCAATTTCCAACATGTTCTGACATCATTTGTTGTTTTTCGGTCATTTACCTAATTGTTTAGAGAGCTAAATGACCGTGAAATTGAAAATCACTACAAAATGAATCCTGAAAATGTTGAAACTTGGCATGGTATCATCATATCACCCGCATAGCATGCGCGAAATAGTAGAGAGGGTCACGACAAAAACTGGACGCACTTCATGTGCAAACTGGACAAACTCTTTCGGAGTATCAGGGTTTCGGACGAGAACTCATCTGTTACACGGCCACTTCAATGTTTTTTAAACTTATTTGAACTCCGGACTTCTTTTGTGTTCAATATGCAGCACTCAAAGCAACGTCATCAATTTCCAACATGTTCTGACATCATTTGTTGTTTTTCGGTCATTTACCTAATTGTTTAGAGAGCTAAATGACCGTGAAA